>NW_022475064.1:138739-272934 GCF_009193445.1 Aspergillus pseudotamarii | reverse complement strand
AAAAGCAAAAAAGGAAGGGAAAAAATGGGGAAGGAAAGGGAAAAGGAAAAAGAAAATCTGAACAACAAATTTTTTTCTTTTTCTTTTTTCTCTTTTCTTTTTTAATTTATTTTTAATATTTATTTTTCGAAAAGAGAGATCTGATCCACTTAACCCAGATCCAATTGTTGAGCTTGCCTCCCTCCTTACCTTGCATAACCTTGGTTCAGCTGTCTCCATCGTCATCGTGTGCGGCAATGTCAAGCTACTCTTATTTCAGCTCTTGGTAAGTATAATTGTTATTATATTACTTATTCGCCCATGTCTCCTCTATTTCTTTTCAAATTCTTTCAAGGATTCCTATCAACATAAGGTTATCTTTTCCGCTCGTCATCTACATCCATCCTTCGTTCTTCTCTTTAATACCTTGAAATTCCCCTCCTTTACATTCTTCCATCACTCTGCCCGCAGTTTCCTTCATTCCTCGGAAACTATATCGCCCATTCCGTAACCACCCACACTATCGCATCTCTGATCTGAACGTCGTTATTCGCCGAATCCTTCCCCATAGCCTAATACCCCAATAGTCGGGGTTATATATATCTCTCTCATCGGAGCCGCAGGCCGGCTATACTGTTGTGCTATCATTCCTATCTCCGAGCCTAGCCCTCTCTCGTGATTGTGAAGTAAAGTGAGGCTTTTGTCTATCTGTCCGCATATCGTGCCCTTACTACAGTTCCTTTCTATGTCCCAGCCCCGTGATTTGGGCAAGGGTTCTGAGAAAATGGCCATCTCGTATGCGAGTGGGCTTCCGGCCGATCATACTCAGGTCCTTCCCTCCTTCAGAGAGGTGAGTTCACGTCCCAATCCGACGCATATCTTACTAACGGGTTCTTACTAGCTACTTCCCCCTCACCTTCACGATGAAATTGATTCGACTCCCTGTTTTAGTGCTCGGCAACATTCGCGCGAGCGTCCCGCATCAGCAAACCGTGATATGACTTCCAACCCCAGACCTTTATCTGGAGACTTCGGCCATTTTCAGCCCCAGCTGGCGCGGAACACACCACAATACCCTTCCCGTGGTCCCAGTCCTATTCTGCCGCCTATCAGAGATCTTCAGCAGAGCTTGAATCCGTCTACTGCCCACTTCCCTGATGCCAGAGGGCTTTCGAGACCAGATCTCTTTGGGACTACCACACAGGAGCTTCACGGGAGACCTTCTGGCACGCCCGGCTTCTCTTCAGCCAATCGTCCTCGGCCAATGGGTGAGAGAGGTGGCGCAGATCCGTACAATGGACCGGCTGTCATGCATAACCAGATGGCTTATCCTTACCCAATGGCTTACCATAGCGATTCCGAGCAGACATCCCCGCAGGGATTATCGCATGCTCAACCCTCGAATTTTGGCATCCTGGGCGACCCGATTGACTCCAAGAACAAACGTAGACGGGGGAACCTTCCCAAACCGGTCACTGATATCTTACGGGCCTGGTTTCATGAGCATTTAGACCACCCTTACCCTAGTGAGGAGGATAAGCAAATGTTTATGACCCGCACCGGGCTCACTATTAGCCAGGTAATTACATCTGGTACCTACGACTGATAACTGTTGGTACTAACAGAATCCTCTAGATCAGCAATTGGTTTATCAACGCGAGAAGGCGACAGCTACCTGCTCTTCGGAACCAGATGCGAACTGGTGGAAGTGATCTCGATTCCCAACGCCAATCCCCCTTTAGCGATGTGGACCATGCCTCCTCTGAATCTATGCCATCCCCCAGCCAGCTAGCCTCGGCGATGTGAGCAATCATGACTGCCTACAACTGTTTTGCCTCTATCGACATTGCCCTCGTTGAGCCTTATTCTACCTGGAAAACCTTGGCTAGTTAATAAGAGGGTCGACTGCTGCCTTCCCTCGTTGGAGCGCGATCACAAGGCATATGCAGCATATCATGATTCATGGGACAGAGGTTGTCAAAGCCAAATAAACGTACGAGATCAGGTTGACGAATCTCCTTTTTCCGACTTTAATATTTTTATCGCCATCTCCATGACCCGAGTGACTTCGACGAGATCACCTTGATACCCTCTACCGTTTCACTAATCAGTTCCTACATTTTGCATGGAAGCAGTCCACAGTGGTATGAGCGTGCGCCTTGACGCTTGGAAATGATTCAAACCACTCAAGCCACAGGACTTCTCTTTCCTAACTTTGGAGTTCTTACTATTACTTATATATGATTGATTGCATTCAAGGTGTTTGGATCGTTATCTTTTGAGTTTTTTACGCTCTCTATATCGCACTTGGTTTTCTTTTACTTTTCCTTTATCTTTTTTTTTTTTTTTTTTTTTTTTTTTTTTTTTTTTTTTTTTTTTTTTTTTTTTTAATGTGACGAGATTCTGCCAATGAGGGCCGAACATCAATGACATTCCATGTACAGTATCGCGTATGGTTGATGGCAACATACTTAGGGCTAGACTGTTTTTCTGTTTCTATTTTTCTTATATCAAGGCTTGTGGATTTGGCATCTTGTTGATAGACAAAACGGGGGACATTGGTCACTCAATATCTAATTGATACATTGGAAAGAAAATCCTTCACAACCTTTGCCCCTTTTTCCTTTTCCCCCTTCTTTTTTTTTGGGGGGGGGGGCCGCTTGGCTCTCTCATAAGCACTACCATGGTTTGCTTATCCTAAACCTTGTTACTTTACATTTGACCGAGGTTTGGTTACCAGGGAACATCCGACGTCGATTACCGGTCTAGTACCAACTCCGGTTCTAACAGTGCAGATCCTGTCAGGTTTGGACGGAATGGCACCAAGAAACTGGATATCCAGGGCGACAAAGTTATTCTCAAATAAGTCTCGATGGCGCGAGGAATGACCATGGGAAGGTCCGTTGCAACCAGATCAACCCGTGGGCCTGGAAACGAGGCCGGGACACACCGAGCGGTGACGGAAACCGCGCTGTCACCACGTCATGAGGAGCCCTAAATTTTGGTTCCGGCTGGGCGGGACAACTCGATTGGGAGCGCTTAATTGCCGGCCTCGTGGTCCGTCCAAGATCCTTTCCCTCACACTGGAGCTGCATGTGAGAGTCGGTCAACGAGTAGTGGTAAGTAGTATGTGGCTCCAACCGAGCTCAGTGTGTGGCTTAGCCCGGTCGTAGAGGGGGTGGCGCTGTTCATTCTTCATTCACTGGGGACAGATACGAGGCACGTCGATCACGATGCCAACTTGCCACCTCAACCTGTGTGTAATTTAAATTGAACGTACGGAGTATGCAGGTCTACCTCCGTTGGGCTTTACCGGTTCTGGTTCCTCTTTACTCTTCTCGTGTTACAGTGTCAGTGCGGGATGGAGACGAGACAGATGAGGAAGGACAGCAATGCTACAGTCCCGACCTATTAGGATTCCTGAGAAGTGACATTGGATCGATCGCTCATGCATGAAGCATGGGGTTGAAGTGGACGGGAAAGCCAGTCGGGATCTATCCGATCTATCACATGGCGGTGAATCGCGCTGTGGCTGAGCAGCTGTGGCGCCTAGATCCCGGACTTACTTCGGAAGAAGACCCCGATTCATTCACTAATTTTGATTTTATGTCAAGGCAAGAGATCGAAAGAATGCGACCTAGCGATGATAACGATTTCAAGTGGGTTTAACCTAGGGGTGGGAGATATCTCCTCTGTAAAGAAAACCGTAAAGGTCTCGGAATGATACTAATGGGGAGGAAACCTTACACCACGAACAGGTCCAACGGTCATGGAAGTGGAGAAAGGGATTACCTGGTAATCGCGATTGCTAGCTTGAGTATGATTTACGGGGCAAAAAAAAAAGAAAGAAAGAAAGAAAGAAAAGAGTGATATACTAACAAGGTAAGTCTAGTAGCACTGGTCTCAATTCACCGACATTGACAGAAACCGGTATACCTACATACATATACAGGGCAGCAGGGAAACCAAAAAAGAAACGAAGAAATAGGGCGTCCTTGTTGACAGAGAAAATCCCCTTCTGGCTTGATCAAAAACCAAGAACCCATCCATCTGTACCCCACCACCGAGACGCCCGCAGCAGATCTCCCTGTCTTGACTTGAAAGAAGGATCGCCAAGCCGTGAGAATCAAGCGATTAGCGTTTCCCGACAAGTACTACTTGGGGGCGCGACCCTGTTACGGTAGGAAGGGGTGTGTGTGGATAAGAAAGAAATCGCCGAGCAATCCCGTCCTATCCCTGCGTTCACGCCTATCATGAATCATTAGGTGGCAGCACTACCGAAAACAGCAGTGTCAGCCTGCAGCGCAGGGAACCATCGGTGGACATTAGTTGGTACATCGATGGTAAGGAATGGAACTTTTTTTCTGCAAGGCAGGAGTCGGTAAGGATCATGCAGGCCATGAGATCCACACTTCACTAACCATCAGTTCATTACTCGATTGGTATTTTGGTATTATACAGCGACTAGGGTAATAAATTATAAATGCCTGATATTTTAAATAAAGAGAGAGGAGCCACGCACCAGCCACTCGAGGTGGTTAGTGGGATCCACTCAGGTTATTTATTTAAATCTATTTGATCTTTGTTTGATTATCTTGTCAATTTCAAATTTAATTCTTGTATTTTTTATTATTATTATTTTGATTTTCATCGACCATACAGCTAATTATTCCTCCACCCTTGAGTGCAAGTCTATACTCTCACGTCGATCAACCCCAGAAACCAACCCGTCAACATACTATCTATAGGATCGTCGCACCCCATCAAAGCTTCTCAGATCCAATAGCACCAATATTTGTGGATAAAAAAAAATAGTCTCATACTTACCGCTTCGAGAGATCTGCACATACCTCACATCTTCGGCGGGCGCTCAGACAATATCTGAAATCAAATTCCTAGCCAATCGCATCGCGTGGAAGTTAGATCCAGCATTGCAATCCTCGAAAAGGCCACCTTTCGATACCCAACGCCATGGTAAATAATCCGCTGACGTTAACTCTCAGATAGTAGATACCCAGGTAACCACCCAAGGAGGATCATACCTATATCTTCAGCGATGAACTAGTATTGACGCCCTTGAATACTTGATAGTCAGAGTCCCCGCAGTCTCAGGCTTTCAATGACTCAAGCTAACAAGAATTCCAAATAACTCTTTTTTATATATATATATATATATATATATATAAAAGAAAAAATGAGAAAACGAAAAAAATGAAAAAAGACAGAAAACAAAGGGGGAATAAAACCTACTCACCAAAAAATGCATAAAAAAAAAGGTGCAAACTGTCACCCCCCACAAAACAAGTAAACAACCAAACCTCCCACCACCGATTTCTCCCACCTATGATCTCCGTTTCAAATATGATCCAACACACTAACTACCCCCGAACAAGCCACCAACATTAGTGACCACCTGCAAACTGCACAAGAACGCCGTTCAGGTTTCTACCCGATGCCTCCCGCATCCCGGTATTCGGGATTTGGCCAGGGATATATCATATGCAGGACGTGTGTCCTTGTACATGCAGATGTCTAAGCGACTGTGCGGTCGCAGCGAATAGTCCTGTTTACTGTTTCTATTTCTTTTCCTTCAACTTATCCTTTCTAGTTACTTGTACATACATACTACACATACATACATAAATAAATTACTAGTTCCATTATCCATACGATGTATATACTATGTTACCTGATTTTGCTTTAGTTTGGGTATTGTATTGTCTGTCTGTATGTCTGTATGTACGTGTATGTATTATGTATATTGTGTATAGCTGATTTTTGGGTTCTTTTTTTTTTGGCATGATGGTGTACTGAGTTGTAGGTGTAGTTGGCTAGTAGCTACTTTAGCTTAAAAGACTTGGATAGGCGTCCTGTGGATGTGGTTTGGGTATTAAGTCATGACCCAACTTAAGTGGGTTCATTGTTGCGCTGTTTTGATTGCTTTTCTTCTCCCCTTTTTTGTTGTCTTCTTATGCTTCGTTGGTAATGTGCTGGTGGTGGATTGGGGGTTGGATATAGGGTCTGTGCGGTGCGGGGTTTCTCTTTTCTCTCTATCACTCTTCCCCTTCTTCTTCTTCTTCTTCCTTCTCCTCCTTTTCTTCATTATTGTTCTGCTTAGACTTGCTTTGAGGGTGGAGAGTGGGGAAATATGGGCTTAGATATGTATAATGTGGGTTGAGATTGGAGTGGGGGTTCGGGTTTGGGTATATCTTGGTCCGTTGGGTAGGAAGATAGTATTGTATCTAGTGTGGGTGATTTGTGGTGTTGTGGGGATAGTGGATGAGGGGCTGGTAACTGGATGTAGGGGGGATTAATGTGTAGTGTGTAGAGTTTGATATTGGTTGCCCTTAGGAGCTATTCCATGGATATGGTGTTTTGCAAACTACGTAAAATGAGCTTTGAAGAAGTTCGTAATGGTTATTATGAGGTGATATATGGCTGATGATTGGATTTATCTAGCGAAGGATAATATATAGTTCCATTGCTATGTGGTTGAAAGTAGGGCTATAGTCGGTGGTTGTATAATTTCAACTCTTGTGTAATAATTTAGATTTATATGTCTGATCGTGATGTGGTATTTGAGCTACTAGGTAAATGTCTCTGGATGATGCCTGCAACCGCGGAGAGTATGCTATCTCTGCGAAGACGGACTAAATTGTGACTAGTGTATCATGCTATCTGATTATCGTTCGGCCTATCTATATTGATTGTATATGCTACTCTAGTTCAACCAAGGGCAGGTAGTGGCCTGGCTGAAGTACCGGCACTGGTTGTAGTGATTGTATGTGATATTAAGGATTACATACATGCATTTGGCCTGAGTAGGTCTATCATGACAGAAGAGACTACTTGTATGGAGACATATTTCCAGCTACTGTCTTTCCGTTGTGCTTTTGGCTCTCCGTTGACGTGATTAGCCTTAACGTTCGAATATGAATCGAAAGCTCTACAGGGACGGCTTCCACGATACCAATAGTTGAATAGCCCTAGTCATTCATATCCAGATATGTGAAACAATGTCACCCCAAATCCCAACTATACAGTCAACGAAACCCAAGAGCAGGCTTCGTGTAGACTCAACCACCTAGCTTAAGATCAATCTCACGAAGATCATGGTAAACCTTCTGCCACAGCTGATATCGCACGTCGTCGAAAGTCGGCTCCCGTTCTCATCATCCCAATGAAAGGTAGTACCGTACTTGAGAAGGTTTTTGAGCACCGAAGCGCGATATTCAGAGTCCCGGTGTCCATGTCCATGCGTATCCAGATGTAGACGCTCCTCACTGCTTTCCACCTTTCCACTTGCATCCCTACGATCCCAACTCACAATCTCCGGGGCATGTCCATGATTTTGACCTTGCATGTCATTCTCTCTCCCCTCCTCATCATCACCATCACCAGTGACATGTCCTTCATGATTAATAACCGTATCCACCTCACTACCATCCTCACCGTCAGCATCAGCATCAACATGACCTCTCTCACCATTACGCTCATGTTCACTCCTCTCCCACTCAGAATCAGACTCACTCAGCCCCTCCTCCTCACTATATTCATCCCCCACACAACCCCGAAACCCACCCCCACAATCACTCCCATCCCCAGTCTCATGTTCCTCATCCACAACAGGATTGACCTTCTTGATCTTAAGCCGGTCATCGCCCCCCCAGCTGGATAATCAAGAGACACTCCTCCAGGAATGCGGCCATCTCGGCCCACCACTTCCGGTCTGGGATACCAACGGGCATCAGGGCCCAGACGGTATATAGCGAGGCGTAGTAGATGTAATGCATATTGTGTGGGGAGGTTTGTTTTTTTTTCTTTTTCGGAAGTTGGATTCGGGATAAGATCGATGATGATGATGATGATGATGATGATGATGATGCTGAACGGGTTGAGTTATACGCGATGGTTGTTGTGTATGAATGACTTTGTAGTAGATAGATAGATAGATAGATAGATAGATCGGTTCTTTTGTTGGGTTGGTGGTCCGTGGATAAAGGCTTTGTTTGTTCTTTGTCTTTGTTCGGTTGTCTTCCTTGGGAATGACTCCGAATGAGTCAGATAGTTCAATGTAGATATATTGAACAAATCATGAGTATGTAAAGATGATATCAAGATAGCAATATAGATTAGTTCCTGTCCCCTTCAACTTTGGAAACGCGCCTCTCAGATATGGTAGTTCAACTCCAGACATCGATGCATTTCCATATTTACATCGTGATTATACTACCATGCTAAATTGAATTGTGGTGCTTGTTTATGATCTTTCCTTGTGAGTCTCGGCGTGGCTGTCGTGAAGGATTTAGTTTTATTGTCGCGGTAATAGAGGCCTTTGTGGTTTGTTGGGTAGAATGGCATTGTTGGCTTTGTGAGCGGATTCACGGTTGGTATTATTTTTCTCTTTCTTCTTTTTAACTGTTGTTACTCTGTATCTTGGGAGAAGGGGGATGGATGAGATTGGATTTGGGTGTATGGAGTTTATCAAACTAGAATGATATTCTGGCTGAGATTGTCGGTTATGGGTCTGGGATAAGAAGTACTAATATATGCCTGGACTGTTGTAGGTTATTAGTAGATACCGGGTAGTATAGTATGCCCATGAAATATCTAGATACATAGTATAAATCTAGATATACTCGATTATGATTAGAAACTGTACACATTACAGACTCAACCCAAGTACTATCAAACAAAGACTATGACCCAACGAAAGCAATCGCAGCAACACCACTGATATAATATACTGTACAACTCCAACCACAGAATACGGCTCAAGTCCATGAAAAGCACATTCGGCATGTACAATGTCCTACCTCCCAAGTCTAGTCCTACATAGTCCATTGCCGAAACAAAGAAAAGACAAAAACTAGTCCCTCTCTTCCGTTAAGTACGGGTATGGGGCCAAATGAGTGGAGATGGTATCCGGCGCTCAGCATTACTATCACTCCTTTCGAGTAACTATCTAGGGAACAGACTGAGCGAAGAGAATTTGATAGAAAAAGGAATAGCCACGACAGGACTCGACTGCATTCTCCCGGTATGAAACCAGACCGTGTAAACAGTTCCGCCCCGCAGCGATTATTACTTATAGTTTTAAGTATGAACAGCCCTGAGTGAAGTACTGGTTACCTTTTGAATGGGCCGCTTATGGGCTACTTCTATCCTAGGATTTTGACCGATAGGACTTCTTATTATAGGTGTTATTTGTTAAATGAGGGTGGGGGTAAAAGGTAGAAGCAGGATAATGGGAGGTGAATTGTTTGATTGTGGGTAAATGTGTAGGTCTATGCCGTTGGACTTGGTGGCGATTATAAAAGTATACTCATTCGGACTTCTAGAGATCTGTTCTGGGTTGCTTGATGTTTTAGTTGGATGTGATGTTTTAGGCACTGTCTTCAATGAGGTATTTGTTATGCTGGTTAGGTCAAGAGCTCTGGTTGGTGATTAGGGTTGATATGGATCCGGGCTACCTATATAAGGGACCTACGTAGAGAGGTAGATTAGTAGCGTTGGCTCTGCAATAGGTCCACTAATGAAGGCTTCTTGGTGATTGTAATAGGATAAGTTCAGGGCTTACGGTAGTAGAGGTCTTTGTGCAGAGCTAATGTGGAATCCATGTGTAGATCTCCCAGGTCCTCATGAATGCCATGAGTTGTACACTTTGATTGTCAATGACCTACGACCGGACACTGTTTAACCCAATAATATGCCATTAGGTATTGCTACCAAATAATCTATGATGTGACAACCATAGGTTTTGACAGTAAGAAAAAACCTGGCTCAACCAGGGGAGAATCAGAAAACCACCCGCTAATGACATGCAAAGAAGAATCCGACAAGTATACGTAACCCAATAAATCCGAACAACACTTCCCAAGTGCATGCAAATAAACCTAATGTACCTGACCCAAACAATGTATGAAACAGCTAAGGTCAACTCAGCTCAACTATACTCTAGAAAGATATGTATGCCATCACCAAGTTTCCTGGTTTCGTCGTTAGTCACAAATCATCATCATAAAAGTCGTAATCACTTACAGCAATGTATTGGCCAGCTTCCTTCTTATTGTCCCAGAACAATTTGGCCTCATCCTCGTTCAGGTTACCCTTGGCCATAGCGACATCAACCAGAGCAGCCTCAACGCCCTCGCCCATGCCCTTGCCGCTACCGCAGACAAAGACACGTCCGTCCAATGCGTTGATAACATACCAGACCAGGTCGGCTTGGTGACGGACCTCTTCCTGGACGTATCTGCTCTCACCACGACGGCTTTGAACCACCGTTCGTACCTTTTCCTCATCGACGCCCCACTCGCCGCGGTAGAGCTCGTCCAGGAGGGAATCACGCACACCCTGTAGAACCCACACCTTGTTGGCACAGTTGGCCGATTGCAACCGGCGCTGGACAAAACCACGGAAGGGAGCAATGCCCACACCAGCACCAATCAGGAGCATGGGGCCGTCCGAGTGGAACCGCTTGGCCAGTGGGTTGGCCATCAAGCCCCGGAACATGGGGACATGAAGATTGAGAGTTGAAGGGTCGATGCCCTGACGCTCCGCCTCCATCACTTGCCGTGCCAGCCGCTCAAGGTGCCCCGATCCTACACCGGTTCGCAATCCGCCCTTCCAGTCATTGGATTCTGCCACACTAACGGCAACTTCGACGAGACGGCGGGATTGGCCACCCTTTTGGGCAGACGAGAGGAGTGGGTCTTGAGACAGAGAGTAGAAACGGGGCATTAAAGTGTTGAGAACGGAAAGCAGATGGTCCAAGGGCGGCTGAGACGAGGAGAATGCGTGCAGAAGTTGAGACACGGAAACATGAGAGGAGGTTCGGAGATCACAGAAGGCGCCTTGGCCCTGAGCTGAGGCGAGGAACATGAGAATCTTCTTCTCGTTTGGCTCACTGGCGTATTCACCCAAAAGACGGAATAGTTCCTTCGACGGGGAGTAACTCTGAATATCTGAGCACCAGTTCAGGAGCTCCCTGCGTGTTGTGATCAATTCACGGGCTTGCTCGTCACCCCAGATAGTGGGCCACCGGCCTGTGCTTGTGCGCACTGTGATCTTTTTATCACGGATCGATTTTGGAACTCCAAGGCAATTGAAAATATCGTCAACCTCCTCCTCTTTGTTCATAGGACACACGCCGATTGCGCCACCAACAACGAAGTCCACATTGCCACTTTCCGCGGGATAGTCGGTCACATCGATGTCGAAATGGTAGGTCCGTTTCTCAGCACCCGACTTGGTGAGTTCTCGCGCGTGGTGCAGAGGAGCGCGGTATACATTGTACGGGGGGTGAGGCTGGACGAAGGGAGGCGGGTGATCCTTCGGTCCAAGTTGCGTCTCCACAGCCGATGCAGGGATAGCTGCAAAGGACACCGTCTTTGCGGGAAGGTCAACAACATCGGTGAGCTCACTGTCCATGGTAAGGAGATCGACGTTCAACTTGAGAGCGTCATATGCCTTATTTTGAGGTGGAGTCACCATGACGCCGGAGACAGGACCATCGCCTCTGATCAGGGGCTGGCTACGGCAGCATCCACCGCCACAGCACAACGGCTGAATCTTCTGCGTGCCTGGAGCACCAACGTTTTGCAGAACTCGTTGCATATCGGCGGAGTTCTGGGAGATAAGCACAGTCGAGGCTCGGCGTCGATGGCCGGTACCATTTTCCTCTGACTTCTGGGCTACATCTTCGGCGTCCGACTGAGGCTCAGTAGGGACAGTCGACGGAGAGCCCGAGCTAGGAGTGCTATCGGTTTCTGTGGACGAAACATTGAAGGTCATGTCCGTCACCGACAATGACCTCACACCACGGGGTTCTTCTGGCACCGGGTTATCCGGGTGCGAGGTGGACGACACCGGAATGGCATGGTGGTCGCCATTGGGAGTATAAGGGGTCTTTGACACCGCCGTAGACCTCGGCGGTGGTGAAGGGACGGCATGCACTGTTACAGGAACCAAGGTTAGCTACCTAGGCAGGAGATAGAGAGCCAATTGGCTATAACAGCCAACAGAGGGTCACATACCCATTGTGTCGGTACGTAATTGATACAATAACGGGGTAATCACTCGTCGAAAGAAGGGTACTGGCCAGATCAATCGAGAACTGGGGACCAGAGATGTGGTGATTGCTTTCCGGGGACGGGTGTTGAATTTATAAAAGGATTGTGTAGAAGAAAGGGGGGGAAGGAAACGACCAAGCCAAGCGATAGAGGAATGGTCTTAATTAGCAAAGTGGAAACGACAATGGCCGTTTGACACCAGTAGGATCCGGAGAGCAAATCGGAAGAGTGGACGGGAGAGAGTGGGATGAGGTGGGAATTTGCTGAACTCCTCTTCGGCCTGGGGGGGGCACAAATCGGCACCGGGATAATGGTTCCGTCGTTGGCGCTATGTCAGCTGAGGGTCGATCATTCAGGAAGTTCTTCTCTTTCTGGGTGATGGAGAACCTCAATCAATGGAGAATGTGGACTTGAACCGGGAGAAGGGAGAGCAGTCCAGCAGAAAGAAATAATGATGTTTTTTTTGGGGGGGGGGGGACGCTATCACCCAACTTGCAGGAAAGGCAAATCAGATAAGGAGTGAAATAAGAATGATGTGAAGGGGAGACAGCCGGAAGAGAGAAAAAAAAATATGGGCACACAATCTCGCCACATTGATTTTCATTCGCGGTGAGTAAACGTCATTACACTTATCGTACGCGGTGGTAACTTTTCCTTTCATCCACTTTTCGCCTTCCGGGCGACTGACCCGGCATTTCTCTGCCCTGCCTTTATACTGTACGGTGTACTGTACTGCGCTCTCACGGCTTAATGGCAATCCATTATACCTGCCAGTCCCGCTGCTTACTATCCTCTGTGGGATCATAGGAGGAGAATGATACAGTCATCCACGCCTAAGATCTCCGGGGACTGACAAGTGTTCAGCCAGATCTGCAGCTAAGCGGAATCTTTTACTCTAGTGGGGAAATAGTCACGCAGTCAGATGACCGGGAAGGAGCGGTATATCCAGCCGTGTTGAAACTACATTCATACTCGATTGGTCTGAATTGATTGGATTTTGACCTCTCTTTTCTCTATCGTTGTTCCCTTCTTGCTTTCGATGTGCCCATGAGCAAGTGAAAGTTCCTCTGTGACAATACGACCGCAGGTACCGGTCTGTAACGGAAGGGTAGCCGAATAGATTACCGATCTAATCTGATCCGGCTGGCAACCCATCCCTGCTCGGCGGCCGCCCTCGGTTAAGCCGTTGATTAAGCGTCCTCCACCCGAGGCTGCGTGCGTGACACTCATGAATGTCAAGGGGGGGGGGGGTTTCATACCCCTTCTGATAATAATAATAATAATATCATGCTTATCATTATTTGCTAATGAAATCACGGGCGTCATATTCCTCAGTCACAGACTCTTTCCTCCCCCATTCTTGGGTGGTCTCAGTCCACGGACGCACGTGATCCACACAAGAACAATGGTTCCGGATCAGATAACTTAGTGGATGGCGCCGTTCTTCTCCGAATCACCCCACGCCGGAAGCAGTCAGCGCAACCTCCTGAGCTCTCAGGAGAATGTGTCCTGACTTCTGAGCTATGCATCTCCTCGGGGTATATCCTCCGTGTCCGTGCTTAATCCTCCTTCTATGCTTCTACTAAGTCCAGACTGCTCATCTCCGTACTCGCAATCGCGTATTTTTCATGATTGCCATGTCCCGTATCAATCAAAGTGGGGCTCTCGCCGATGTCGGCGGCTGGATCATATCAATCAGATAGCGACTTAGTTTGGCCATGGAGCTAATTGTAGATTTCCGGGGTTGCTGGTCGTTACCGCTTATGGTATCGAGTACACAAATGCACACTTCTTCTGCAGGGACTCCCACTACTATTACCTTAGCAGGGCACGTATCGGCGGGTGGCTACCAATCAGACTCCCACAATGGCCAAGTTATTCCTTGGGTGCGCCCGTTCATGCCCAACAAAATGGCGCCTCTGATCTCCTCCACTTTCTTCTTCAGGTTTCTGGAAGTTCAACAGATTTTCCAGGCGATGTATGATATATCTATCGTCAACGGTGGGTCAATATACATTCAGCTCCAGGTGCGTCTCTTGATGCCGGTCTTATAAATAGATTTTGGGCCTGCCCCTTGTGGATGATGGGCCGCACGCATGCAGATGTTGCGCTCAGTCGCATACCGAGATGCCTCAAGGGAGTATATCGAGTGTGCGCAAAACTGTAACATGGATATGCACAATGCGGGCCTCTTTGAATGCTAGCACACGACCCAGGCATCGACAGGGTAAGGAGGACGGCACTGTTACGAATCATCCTGAAGCGCCCGATTTATCCCTGTTGCGGCTTATCTGATCCTACTAGTAGGACCAGCCGTCTGGGACAAGACAGGCTAAGTAAGGGATGGTTCGTTAGGCCCACAAAGAGCTCTCCACCGTCAAATTTCTTCCAAAACTGGTGAAACGCCCTCAGCCCATTCGCTGTCCACTCGACCGATTGAAAAAAATTTCCCCAGCCCCTTCCTCCGTCATGATCCAGCAACATGATGGGACCTAAACAAGGTACGGAGTATTAGCTTGTTATATTATGCCCTGTACGGAGAGATTTGACCTATAGTGGCCGGCAGGTCAACGAGACACCCTTAAGCTGCCTTGGACGCTGCTTTCAATTTCGTCTAATCTTTCTGCCCCTTCCTTGAAATAAAATATGCATAATCGACGGTGCTACGAAGCAAGTAAAGTCGGGATATCCCTCAGCCGACGCCACCATGCGCAATAATTCCTGCATACCAGCCTCTGACACCTGACGGGTATCATACCTTCCTTCCAATCACACTGGCGATTCCCACATAGAGCCCCTTGCGAAACAAGCCATACCGAATACTACCACTACGGTTTCACTCCCTCACCCCTGGAGTACACGTAAGATGGGAATTTGACCCTGTTTGATGCTTTCGCGGCCAGGCCATAGAGGTTGAGCTGAGCCTTCGAATCCACATCTGTCACCACCGGCTTGCAGCGACTTCTTCCCTGGTCTTTATTAATACAGACAGAGTATTAAAAGAATACGATCGCCGACTAACATGCAGACTAGTGTTCTGTCTAACAACCTATGACAGTTCTAGACCTCGCCCCAACTCCGACCTAAACTAGTCCTCTTACTATTTAGTGTTCTTAGTGTTCTTTAGTGAAGCTGCAAGTGCGCCACGTAATTTGTTTCTTGAATAAGATATATTTGGCCTGACGAGGCTCGGGGTTCCGGACCCGCGCAGACGACCTGCCAGTTTTGGTTCTTTTGCTTTGGCAGAAGGGGGCTACAAAAGTACTGTACCTTAGCTTGAGGGACCGTAGATTTCGGTGGATAGATACTCCGTCTGTCTAGGGAAGGCTATTCATCCTTGGCGGTTAGGATTTTGAATATGACGGAACTGGGTATGTTCTTGGCTGTTGCCAACTTGCTACGACCTTGCCGTTCGACCTGGGTTCTGTACGGAGGGCCATCCGCAAGTTTTAGGTGTCGCCCTTAGTAACAGTTCCATAATTGCTGCCCAGTGAGAATCTCTCATGACGTCTAGATCGGCTACCGGTATCCGACGTCCGGCCGTGAGTCTCGGTCGTTCCCGAGCCTCGCCATAAACCGAGAGCTGTGTTCAGGCCTCAAGCACCGAGAGATTTACTCCGCGCGGGGTACAGCGTACAGCGTACAACACCCGTTGGTTAACTTTAGGTATAAATATTACGTCTATGCTTAAGGCATTTACGCTTTTGCTCTACTCAAATCAAATCAATCAAGTAATTTGCCGAAGTTTTGCCTAGACTTGACGTAACAATATCTTCTAGTCATGGGCTTTGAGGGGACGGGATCTCTCTTTTCCTGCCTAATTAGATTATGCATGACATATTGTTCCGAAAAGGATAAACTGTACAGGGTTCGCATTTCCGAATCTACATTATTATAGTTTGGTCAGTTCGGATGTCTGCCGATGAGCCCTGCCAATGGACTTTACTAGCCCTAAGACTTCACTCTAACGCCACGCCATCGTACACGTCGGTCTCCACCTGTAACACTTTCTCCTCTGGGCTTGGGCAAGTGACTTTCACCCCGCATCCGCTTGAAAGAAAATGCGGAGTAGACGATGCTAGATTACCGATAATGATTGCGTCTGGGACACAAATCGGGAAGTATTTTCCAAGGGCTGTGTGAGAGCGAGGTGGGTCTCGACCGTTTTACTACTATTATTATCAGTGGCGTTATCTGCTCCAGCGCAGTTGACTGTCCCCCATCTGGGTAATTCATATCTTAGGTTGCTCGACATTTCATGTATAGTGAACTGTATTGTTTTATTGACATCATGTTAAAGTTTTTGATGAAGAGTCCGAGTCTATTGTATCCTTTATTGATTACTGACTAGGGACGATCGGTATCAAAAGAGCCATGAACAACTGCAATCATATAGTACGAGGCTACCTCTGCCCTTCATGATAATAGCCCTTATATGGGTTCGTCATGATGGTCTCGAATGGTCCATGGCTCGCTTCAACATGTGCCGCCCGCCATTCAGGTTTTGATAGTATAAGCACACCGCAATTTATAATCTTGCTGGCCAGATAGAAATAGATCTTCGTGTCATTTCTCTGCCAAAGGAGCTTGACATTCTGTTCCACTTGAGTGTGCAGAAGCTCATAAAAGAAGCGAAAGATAAGGTATAGTTTGTAGGCATTGTCGGAAGTTCTCCTACTTTTCGTCGATAGGATTATGAACAAGATAGTATCGATTCTTGTCTTAATCACAACCTTCCGTATTCCTTCGACGTTGTTCAATTTCGTCACCCTCGCACTTCTCTTTTGTATTCCTTGCAACTCTTAACGCAGGAAAATGGCCATGCAGGTTTTGACTTACGTTTAACATTGGACACGATTTTAGAAGAGTAACTGTCGCCAGCATCGATCGCAAGCCAGACCCTAATGCAACCAAGTGCCCAGACCTGTCTGGAATTGAATGTATACAGCGAGTAGTAGCAGTGCATCGGACCGTGCCCTAGCTATGGGTTCATTCCACGGAGCGCTGTTATAAGCCTTCTCATATGTGGCGAGGGTCCAATCTAACCCCAGTTGTTAGAGAGATGTCGATTAAGAAAGCAAGGTTACTCACCAACGTGCTCAGTTGCCTCTGCAATGTAAGTAGGTCCTTGACTGCCAGGTCCTCGATTGGCACATTTTCTCATTCTCCTTGAAGATACGCTATGTGCTTTTCAACAGTACTCTGCAGCTGTACCCACATCGATAACGCAAACACACTCTAATTGAAACTGTGCGAAATACTCTTTGTGAGGGAATATGTTGAGCCCTTCCTGTTGTCTGGACCAATATAGGGAGCTGTCATCAAGACCGCTTTGATTTCACGAAACGCAGTGCCGGCATGAATTGCATGTTCTTCAGAATTCCATTCAGGCAATCTTCCGGCTCGAGGTCGACGCATGATTTAGTCAATTGGTAACTCGGCTGTCCAGGGCTTTGGCCAAATGGAGGAGCTTCCTAGGCAGGACCTCACATATACATGGCAGCGGTTTGGACAAAAATTGTCATGCACACTATAACGCATAAACTACAATAGTAGTCTATGGCTCCCAGTCAACATGGACATTTTCACAGTCTAGTGCAAGTGCCGTCAAGAAGTCACATGGCGCCATATTTACCAATTCCTCGTCTGGATCATTATTACTGTCGATAGTCCTTTGTAAATTTAGAAAATATTTCTGTTTGATAGAAGACCAGTTAGAGGTGAAAGCAGCCCTCCTGTAAATCTACCGAACTGGCATAGTCTCGGTCTGGCGAAATAATAACCACGTTTTTCCCTTTCGCTAATAGCTTCTATCCAATACTCAATCAAAGAACCCCTCCTGGGCGACTGTAGCGCAGTTCCAGTTGAGGAGACTGTTAAGCTTTGCTCCTGGAATTAAAGATCAAATCATATAGATACCAACTCCAGCCATCTCAGCTTTTGTACATTCCAATAGGGGCGATTAGGGTTGGTTTTGTGCTTGGTAAAGAGATACAACCTATGGTTTGTCTCAAAAGCCCTACATTTGCTATTTGTAGTGATCGAATTCGGTTATAATAACGTGCCGATAAATGCCGGAGATATCACTGCCAAACATTTCACCACCGAATTTCTGTGCAATACCAACCTTCCTTAACTCAGACCGTATCTTGCGGGAATTGCTCTATGATACTAAAGTAATTAGCTGTTGGTTATTCCGTATTGAGATGAATAAAGATGGTTTCTGATTGTGTGGGGTCAATCCGGACGAAAAATGTGGGTCTTAAGGAGATACGTATAAAGAACTGACCAATGTGTAGGTCAATATCGGACTCCGGTAAATTGGTATGCGGTTATTGATATGGTCTGGGTGTAGAGGACTTCAATCTTGGTTCCTCAACCGGTAGTTCCGTGTAGTTGTAATGAGGATCTGCGGTGACCTGATTCTTTTTAAGAAACTTCTTCTCCTCCTAATTTCTCTTGTCAACGAAAGAGTATAGGGGGATCTGTCTATTCCTTATTGGTTCCTTATAATAAGGAAAGGTGCCCTTGTACTATTGATGCCTAGAAGATATAGATACTGTTGGAGGGCTCGGAGGTGGTCTATTGTTGTCTTCGTCCTGCAGGTACCGGATCACGCGTTTTTATTGCTCTATAATTCCGGTCTGGACCTGTAGTTCTTGGACCACGGGATTATATTATATATATAGGTCCTCGGACTTTTTCTCCAGTTCCTTATACTTTCTTTTTATGAGTATTATAGGTTGGTCGTGAATCCGAGTAGTGGGGAAGGTAGTATACTGACTCTGTACAGTCCTCCCAGGTTTCTACACCGGTAATGTCTCGATACTTTGTATTGAATCTCGATATCCAGCTCTCTATACTGCCCTCTCTGAGGTAGGTAGATGCCTTGGGAGTATATTAGGCGAGGGAGGAGGAGGTGCAGGGATTTTGGACTTGTAATCTGTAGGTGGATCTATTACTTGAATATTGTCTTCTTCAACGGGCTGTGAACTTGAACTTGCTCCATTAGTAACGGTGGTGAGGTGAAAGTCCGAGGGTGCATACTTAATTGCCGTATAGGTGGAGGACATTGGACCCCAGCATCCCCCCACAGTATCTACAAATATCCGTTTGGCTTTTGTTCTCGGGATCTTTGGCAATATAAAGCCATAGTTGTTCCGCCCTGAATGCAGCTATATCCAAAGAGGCTTTCAAGCGGAAGATTTAGTCTTGAGGGCTACAGCTATGAGATCAGCAAACCGCCAGTGGGTTAAGAGTCAGGAATAAGGTTATATATCGTTCTAAACTTGCAGAGGCAGTCTTGATGAAAGTGTGCGCTGTAGCGTTAAGTACTTCCCCGGAAATCAAAAGCCGAATTATAAAATGGAGTGAGCGTTACCAGAAGATATCACTGGCTCCTCAGCCATTTCACAGTAAAGTATATTTGTGAGCTAGGGTTTCGAAGCACATGGTTGATGCTGGATGTCTCAGTCTCAGCCCGCTGCTTTTGCTATGTGCTTAGGTATCAACCTGGCAGGTTGAATTATTAACGGAAAGTAGTGTAGTCGCAACAGGAAACCCAAATCTAAGACACTGTGTAGTAGTTTGATGTCTGGGACTGAAACACCGTGATAGCGGCCAAGGCTTTTCGACTTCATCATGGCTTTCTCATCCAACTAGTCAGTAGACTTCACCAAAGAGATGACCACTTCTGCCACCTTGCGCAAGGCTTTCTGGGTAGTGGTAGCCATATTGAGATTTCCCAGAGTTACTCCTGAAATCCCTCTGTTCTTGTCCGGATATAAGACGAATGGAAAAAGAGGAATGGCCATAGGAAACATACCATCTACTCCAGGGGGGGGCGTAGAATTTATCAACGTGCGGTGATCTGTAAGGGGATATTTCAGCTGGCGGGTTTGCGAGAAGAGCAAATCCATGGGAGGAAGATTGAAAATAGTATAGTCTCTCTCGACGAGACCTCATGAAACCTTTTGAGGTTCGCCCGCGAAGACCCCTATGGTGATGTGCACATTGCCCTATAAGGACCGAGGTTGTCGTAAAAATCCTTCACTTAGGAAGAGACAAGATCTAACAAAAGGTGTCGATATTGCGAATGCTTTTCAGCTTGTAGCATTTCTGTAGGAAATGTCTCAGATTATAAGGGACGTATGGCATAGGCGTCGTTCTTCTGCAAAAGATCTCTAATTTCGGTGATCTCTGCCAGCCATAAGCATGACCATACCCTAGGATCTGCCCATGATTGACACTGTCATGAGAAACGAAGAACAAAAAAGCCAAATGTGTCGGGGACTTGAGCTTGATCAGCTGGGTCCTATGCACTCGAGGGATATAGGGGTGTAGCCTGCGGGGCTCGTTTTAAGATTGTGTTGAGTCTTGACAGTGCCCTTGGCTCGAGAGGTTCCGACCAAGACCTATATTACCCAGGATAATGCCCTAGGAGACCTTGTAGAGCAGATTGCTAACCTACAGCTTCCAAAACTGGTAGGGCAACCCAGTGACAAGGCTTGCGGTTGTTGCCGTCAGCCCTCTCTAAATGCTTAGATTTTTACCGACACCGGCTGGCATCTATAAGGTCAGTAACCGGTATCCCAGCAGCAAATATGATAGACCTTGGTCAATATTTCATTCAATTGTATGATTAATTGTTGATTCTGTTGGGTGGGGGTTCCATTTTGCGGGATTCACACTCAGAATCCTTCGTTATACATCGATCGCTTCGGTCTCAGTGTGTGAGGCTAAACAACGCATTTTCAATTCCTAGCATGCAAGGAAGGCACTAGAATTGTCACATCTGATAAATATCAATATCTTTTGTCGATTTCTGGGTCGCTAGATGAGAATTTACCCAACTAGACTATTAACTGTGGCAAGCCAAGAGTAACATGTCTGGCCTTTTTTGGCATCTGCGATTATCAACTGACCTGCTGGGCCTTTGTGCTTATTATACCAAATCGAACAGTCTGCTTCACCACTTATAATGATCTTTTCAGACGAGAATATAATCGTCAATTGAGTCTGAAACTCCAGACGCATTCTTTGTGTTTGGGGGGAGAGGAGAGTCTCCGTTCCCAGCGGGAAATCCGCAATATTCTCAAGTTCCGTCATGGTTATGCTGCAGAAGTCCTTCTAGTCTCGAAGACGCAGGCTCATAACCTTTGCTAAAAGATATAGAGCAATGAGCGAGCGCCCGAAATCCCAGAAGACAAAATATTAGGTAGGTGGCTGGATGACAAATTAGCCTAATCAAAGCAATGCAGGGAGCCCTTTGAGGCTCGAGATTCAGGGATATATATGTCCAAATCTTGCAGAACCTTAGAACCACCCTCTGTCCGGTTTGTTAGACCCCCAGAATAATAAAAATAAAGTCCTCAAACTCAAGAATGAGTGGCTAGGAGAAACTATAAGCCACCATCCAGTTCAGCATGTTTCATATTTGCTGCGCTTGATTGGAACCCACCGCAATGTAATCAACGAGTACTATAGTAAGTTAGCCATAAATTGATGACTACCAATACTAAGAAAGAGGTTCCTTACCGTGCTGTTGTGATGAAGACGCACGGAGTCAAACTGGAATGCGTCTGCTAGGACTTCATAAAGAGGGCTTAGCTGCCAGAAAACCGGACCAGGCCAAATGCGTGCACAGCAACTTAGAACTTGTTACTTGTAGGAGTAATTCTAGAGGGGAATCATGGGTTCTTTGCGACAAACAAGAGCCCTGGCTTGGTTATGCTGTTTTTGATGCCCATGGGATGGTAGAAGCTATAAACTGAGCACTGCAGTTGAAGTCGCAAGGTACTTATTTCGTTTACCAGTATATGTTAATTGGCCAGCATTATTGTATCTTTTCTATCCTTCCTTAGCGAAGGTGTCAACTGGCTTTGTATATTGGAATGGAAATGTTGACTTTCCTCTAAGGGATGTCCTTCCAGTATTGAAAGCTCGCCATGATCCAACGCTTCGAAAATTGTGATAAAACAGCCCCATATTCCTTAAGTAGAGGAAGTATGAGCAGCGGGATGATACATGAGTCGGTTCTTTAATAGGTATGTCGATTGTTTCCAGAAATTACGTTTAGTGCTGTTGAGTAGAGAAATCTACCAAGTTCAGTAGTACTTTGCACCCCTAATGTTGTATTATTGGGATCAGTTCCTGGAACAGTAGGTACCAAGGCTCATGGCTTCCGGCTTGCTAGCCTCCAGAAGGAAGAGGCAGAGTAAGGTTGGCGTTCGAAAGTGGAGTAGACTTGATAGAGGCTGTGGGCTGGATGATATAATACGAATCCTGGGGATGAGATAGAAGTATTACCTATTTTACAATAGATTATAAATATGGGAATGCAAATGGAGGAATGGACAGCAGAGAAGATTCAATAGAACATATTCACAATTCCACAATTCATGGAGCAATACTATCAACATTGAAGGTACTGTACATTAATGCATCCTTACTGTGTGATTTCGGTGATGTGCATTATAAGTCGCTGCCAAACCCACAATAGCCAAGTCTATCCACATCATTCTTCCCTCTTGACGAGTGCCACTGGGGCAATAAACTGATGCTTCCCTCGAACCAAGTAATAGACCGACGCAGAACCGAGCACTCCCACATACATAGCCACACTCCAATTCATCGTCTTATTGTCAACTGACGCAGTGAGGGGAAAAAAAGAAAAAACGAAGATCGGGAATAGAAACAGCAAAGATGTAATATTGATGACCATACCGAAAGAGCCAAGAGACCATCTTCGGGGCGGAAGCGGCTCGCCTCGGATTCGTTTAAAAACGACGCAGCCAATAGAAAGAATATAGGCAGACATTAAAGAGGTAATTGTAAGAGACACTATGGCCTGAAGAGCGACAGTGGAACCGATGTTGATCAATGAGAGAAGAATAGTGACTGCAAGAGAGACCATCACTGAGTTTAGTGGGATGTGCCATCCCGGTGTGACCTATTTCGAATTCACCATGTCAGCTCTTCATCTTCTGACTTGATGGAATAACATCTAGTGATACCGTCGATGACAACGTACATAGGAGAAGAAGGATGAGAAGGGGAGCCCTCCATCTCTCGCAAAGGACCACAGCTGCCGGGACGCTGTTGCTACCTCTGTGATAGTGCTGGCCGTCAACGTCACAATTAAGATGGCGGTCATTGTGTTTGCTGCTGTGAAACTGTTGGTGGTGTTGTAGAATATTTGTATGAACGGAAAACCAGTTGGGCTGGCGAGGATGCTGTTAACGTCGCCCATGGTAAAACAAAGCGTAATAATCATGATGAGGCCCAAAACACCATTGACACCAACAGAAGCCATCATTGCTTTGGGTAATGTATTTGACGCGTCCTTAATTTCTTCGGCTGTTCCTGTAACTTAGCTACTTGCACATACATTGTAAAGGTCACCACTTACACATATGCACAGAGCAATCATATCCGATCATAGAGGTAATGGTAGTCGATAGGCCGACCAGTGTCGCAGTACCGGGGCTGTTCCATCCTCCTCCGTTGTTGAATTCAGTAAAAACAGCTCTGGCGTTGTTCCGGGGAGCAAGCACCCACAAAGGGATGATAATCGCAAACAGCCCGATGACATGAAGGATCAAAATCAAGCCTTCTACCATGGGCAGGTTCTTAGCTAGAAAGGTATTGAAAAGAATAGAAAATGTTGTAATAGCTATTACAAATAGAGTGCCGTGCCAACGTTGAAAATCGTACGTCGAATCGTTGAGTACAATCAAACCTTGGATGATAGTGCCGGCAAGAAATGCAATGGATACAATAGCGCACTGCCATCCCATTGCGCAGAGCCAGCCTATTATCGTTAGTAAATTGAAGAGTGAAGATGGGTTTTGACACGGAATACCGGTGATATAACTCAGGAACTTTTGGTATCTACGAGGCGCGAACTCGGATACCCAATGATACTGGCCCCCAGATGTCGGAGCCCTGTTGGGAAAACGTCAGCTTGACACCCACGAATAGTAATGAAGCAACCATGGAGCACACATTGACGCCATCTCCGCTATGCTGGCAAATACAAGGGCGAACCCTAATGAAACAATGATAAAACCCCATATCAAGCCAGCACTTCCACCGTCGGTTAAGCCAGCACTCAACAACCTGCCCAGCAGTTAGTTGTACAAGCAATTCCAGGTGGATCAGACAAACATACGTTAGTATGACTTCCCACGTGGATATCAATGTACAACCGAACCCAACAATTGAAATAAATCGGAAATTCCTCTAAACTAGCGATGTCAGTACTATACGTTGATCGACATCGACAGACTCACCCGCAGAACTTGGACTCGGCCCAGAACATTCATATCTTTTTGGTCTGCTATAGTGCCCATATATTTGGGCTCAACAAGGCCTTTAGTGGCATATCCAGCCTCGGAGATGCCGAATGCCTCAGCTTCATGTTTAAGGCCAGCAGCATGTACCATGGCGCAGACACCTCTAGATTTGCCAATAGGGCGAAGGTCCAGTTAGTACATGAGGATCTTTCGAGAGTAATGGAGGAAGTTCTATCGTAGTAGGGATAGATTCTGTCTCGAGGAAGAGAGGGGGGGAATTGTTTTCGCCAAACGAGGCTAAAACAATATTCTCTAGTTTGCGCGCCCATGTGAAAAGCATAGTTTCAGCCATGTGGGACAGCAAGATTCAAAAGGGAAAAAGAGGAATGCATGAGCTCGTCATCCTGACCGCCGATGTCTGCGAGGCGCGGCATTTTGTGGCATGTTGATCGTTGGGTGCTGATTATTGTCTCCAAGTCTAATTCCCATTTCGCGTCCGCCTTACATGTGCCTGCGTTGGTTCAAGCATGGCACTGGACCCCTCGAGTATGAGTTTCAAAGGGAACCAAATCTTTCTCTTATAAACAACTATCCACAGAGGGACGCAGAATATCATCCGAAGCTCGGCGTTATTCAATGTACAACATGGTGACGAGCATTTCGGAATGAATAAATGCTAATTTACCCCCACGCCCGACGTCGCATGTCGGGTGTCAGCTCATGTGTGACCGTCGGGATCGTCACTAATTTAAGATTGGTTATTATGGGTGTTTGCGTGCGTCGACTATTGACACAGTGGAAAGCCAAAACATCGATCACGAGCTTTATCGCTTAATATGGACCGAATGGTGCTGATCGTGCGCGGAAACCCCCTTGACTGAGCTTAAGCGTGAGCCTGGACCACGCTGAAACGGCCTTCCACGAGCAAAGCCCTACATACCAGACTTGATCAAACAGCCTCCTGGCGTCAATTTCAGACAGTGCAGCTCTGCGGAAGCTGGCTGGTATTCCCGAACTCAAAGGAAATAGGGAGAGAAGGGTTGGTCTTGGCTAAGGTTTGTGATGATATTTGCAAGGATAAAATGTCTGAGCTTACCGGAGCCCTCGTCCGATTCTGTAGATCTGATTCGAGCGGCGAAGCCCAATCGTAATTACTGCGGGTGATCGACGAAGATAATCGTGTCAGCTGTTAGGCACGATGCTTTTTCGAGGGTCATCACATATCCCACCCTAGTTCAGACGCCTGGTTGGCCCTAAGGCTAGCTAGAACACATTACCAAGGGAAAAAAAGTAAAAAAAAAAAAAAAAAAAAAAAAAAAAAAAAAAAAAGGCAAAAACAAAGGGGAATTAAAAAAAAAGAAAAAGCCTCATTCTTGTAATCATGGCGTAGTCAACGAAATAGCCGTGTATACTCCGTAGGTGAATCTGCTTTATTTATCCTGCTCCATCGGCTGGGGTCACCATCAGGTCCTCAGCTGTCATGGGCGTGTACGTCCCTCCGGGCTATTCACCTCCTTTTCAGGTGGTAGATGATTCCCATCATGGCGCTTGGATAATCATCACCGGCGCTCTGGGACTAGTTGTCTCGCTAGTCAGTTTTCTGATTCGTCTTTATGTGCGACTGGTGCTTAGTCCGCCTTTCGCATACGATGACTTTGTCCTGTTAGGAGCGACGGTAAGCTATGGCCATCTCTCTGACTATTTTAATTTGAACAAGAATTGGCAAGAACTGGGAAAACATCGCTGACAATAATAGATCTTCGCAGTTGTCCAAAGCTCGCTCTTATTCTGCGCTGTGTCTCACGGATTTGGAACAGCTATTGATCTGCTACAGCACGACCAAGTGGATAACATTCAGACAGCACGTGCCCTAAATCCTAAGAATATGGTCCAGAAAGTTCAACTTCCTGACAAAGATACCTATAGTTAGTCACAGTCAGCGACATTCTCTACCTAATCACCATCTACGTCTCCAAATGCTGCGTAGTGGGCATCCACCTCCGTCTCACACCCCAAAAACTACATAACCGGATCTCCTGGGCTACACTCGCTCTCTGTACAGCATGGATAATCACATCAGTATTCATCATCGCTATCAACTGCGAGCTAAATAGACCCTGGAAAGGCGCCGGAGGACAATGCGTGAATCTGGTAAGTCTTCCGTCTATATCCTCGACTCCTTTATTACGGACTTAGCTAACACAACCCCGTAAAGTTAAAACGCTGGCAATTCATCGTCGCAATGGATATTCTAACTGAAATGTTTCTTTTCGGCCTCGCAGTTACCCTACTAGCTGGTCTATTTATGCCCCTCAAGCGCAAACTACCTATCGGCTTTGCCTTTCTCTTTCGCCTCCCGTAAGGATTAACCCCTATCCCTATTTACGTCATAGCTGGCTGACGTTTGTCCTAGGCTCGTCATCTTCTCCATACTGCATATCTATGTTTTGAATCAAAAGATCTCATCACCGGATCCTACTCTCGCTGTCGTCGAACCGATATTATGGGCCCAGGTTGAGCTGAACTATGCCCTCGTTGCATGCAGCGTGTTTTGTCTCCGGCCGTTCATGGCAGCTGTGAGTACGAACTACGGGACAGCAGGCGACACGAATTTGGAGAGTGGGTCTGCGTCGAGGACGCCGAAAGATCATTCTTCCTCGTCAAAATCAGGCACTAGATGTTTGCCTTCGGTGGTGGATGGGAGGGAGAGATGGCGTGTGTCACGGTCGGGAACATGGTCGAAGACCCATGAAAGGCTGAGGAGCGACGAGAGTGGTGCGCCAAAGGCTAGACCAATGAATTCATCTATTGAGCTTGTGGAGAGGGATGGATCGGACCCTATTGAATGTAGTGGAGGGAGAATGTTTATTCGGAAGGATGTACAATATACAATTGAGTTCGATAGAAGGAGTTAGATGTGGGATTACAATATTTCTCTGTATTTTATGATTCATTATGATGCTCTCTTATGAGAGTGATATTGTATATCCATAGATAGAATTTAGTCCTGCTAATTTATACCTCTATGTAACTCCTTTGCGCCGAAATCCCCTTTACCTAGCCAGATCTGAATGACATAAGACATGAAGGTGAAAAGGCTCAGCGTCATGTTCACGCGGTTGGCCGTCTGAATGGGTGCGCCTCGGTGTTACTATGTGATTGGCGTTAGTAACTCTGGTTTTAGTATCCCAAACAGCCTGTCATAGGACGTCTGTCCGGTTGGGACATTGGGGATACATACAGTACGTATTCGTCCAAGTTGACGACGTCCGGCTCAGAGAAAATCAGATAGAAGTACTTGAGCGTCTCTGCGAGCCAGAAACTTTCCATATAGTCCAGCTGGGTTGACTGAGGGTTTCGCACATCGGAGATAGCTGCATGCGCGTAGCGAGTCTGCGTCATCTTCTCGATGCTACGGAACATCCGCCATGCAGCATCTTGCAGTTCCTTGTCCCCCGTGATACGGTACATAATGAATACAGATTCGATAGCCTCCGGTCTAAATCATCCATCAATATGCATCGAGAGTAATATGTTGGGTAAACAAATAGCTCACATACCTCAAGTTATAACTTGCATCCGGGATCTCAGTCACGCCTGGTGGCAGTTTATTGCTGCTGATAATTTTCTGGGCAGCTTCTTCCCCTTGGGAGTATTTGGCGAAACGACGAAGGATATCAGTGTGCCATTTCTGCTCATCCCACTCGCAATCATCCATGTTCTTGCAAGGACTGACATACAATGCCTCGGGCATGATCCCTGTCGGCATAATGTCATAAGCCCAGATACAGCCATCGGTCAATTTCCGCGCGATTGATAATTCCTCGGGGCGGTCAAACACCTTGGCTCCTATGCCTACAGTCCCTCCCAGAAAGCACTTTAGGTGTTCAAATTGGGGTTCGATGACGCTTTTAGAAGTAGAGCGGATATTGCCTGCGAACATGATGTCCTTCCCATCCTTGGTCATGCCCCGGAAAAGCAGCCGCTTCTTAATGGAGTTCATCGCCGCATCGTACATTTTCCTGTATTGATTCGTCTGCGCCCCCAATAATATGTGTTCCTTGGGGAGATACTCGTAAGTGGAGTCGGCCATTCCACCGACAGTGAATCGAGGATCGGTGAATTCCATATCATGAGCATCGACCATCATAGGCCACAAACCAGGTACTTGTGTGCGCGACTGTGCGGATTCCAGCTTATCGGCAATCCTTTGAATTGCGTCGAAATACTTTGGATCCTTGGTTAACTGCGACATTCTGGTGAATTCTAGATTCAGAGAACCCAGTTCAGCAAGAATAGTGTTGCGGCTGGGCTGAATACCCATTCCTAGCGCCGACCTATAAATTTGTTAGCACTGTTCTGTACTGCTCACATGGCATTTTTGGCCACTTCAACAAGGATCCGATCTCACCTTGTCCACTCCCAACGAGACTGGGGCATTCTATTGCGAGTATCAAACGAGCCATATATCAGGTCGGCAACCTCTACTGCTTTCTTCAAAAGTATGGGGTAACTTCCGTTGGTTAGATCGTAAGCTCCCAGAAATCCTCCTAGGTATCGGATATTCGTCTCGAATACATTGATTTGCGTGGCGCCAGTGGTCGAGAAATCAATCTGTTCAATTGCTTGCAACGCATCTTCGAATTCGTCCGTCAACCCCATGATGATAAGTGAATCGAGAGAATCAACCAGGGTAGCTGCCCATCCACCAAATGATTCTCGATATTCAGCACTGAGGGGCGAGAGCTCATCCCGTAGCCACGCATGCTTCTTGTATCCATTCCATGCGTGTTTGAAGGCATTCCGCACGGCATTCTGCTTCTTCACCCTTCGTCTGCGAGTGAACCATGATTCCGCAGGAAATTCATACTGGATACGGGGAATAGGAGACGGGGTAGCTGTTGGAAGGGGGATATATTCTTCCACCGGGTGCTGCTCAGTGGGATTTCTATAATGGATTAGGTCGTTGCCCTTCGGAGGGGGCCTTGGAGGAGGAGGTCCATATTTTGCGGGGTCGTCAAAGTACGGTATCTCCGCGCCTGGCGGTAGACTAGAGAAAAGGATATACGTGAGGAACACTAAGACAAATGTTGGAAGAAAATAGCTTTTTCGAACGCAAAGCATGTTGTGAAAAAGGACCGAATTACCACAAAAGTAGCCTTAGTTAAAAAGGTGGAAGGACAGCGGGCAAGAGAATGTTAATGAGCTCTTTGAAGCTCGAAATTAGGCCGAAAACGAATGACACAACATTAAGGAATGTAAATACAGCATGCTCAGAGGTTAGAGTAGCACTTCTAATGCTGGAGAGGGAAGAGAAGAGACTCAAAATTTCCAAGTCAGGAAGAGAAAAGCCTAGAGCATCCATCAAGGGGGAATGAACAAAGCACCCCAGACATTAATTCTTTGTTAATATGGAGAGTTGGAGTACGTTGTAGCATTTTAGCCCCAGTGATCGCCGTTGGCTCGACCTGTCCTTTCACATTGATTGGCAGGTGAGTATGGAGGCGATTGATCAGGAATCCTGCTGTAAGTGCATGGCTTTCCATTATCAAACATCTAGGCAATGATTGGCATGTTGATCGGGAAGGGGAGCCTGTGCGAAAGGTGTGGCTGCGGTGTCCTGCCGAAGTGAGTATTGGTCAAGAAAATGATACAGTGGGCATTGCGTAATCAAAGTGGTCCCTGGGACCCTTAGAGCTTTAGGGCCCTGGAAGGGGAAGGCTTAGCCCAGCCAAATGTGCTATTCTTAACATGACATCCCGCCTCCAGAATGCCCCTGTGCTCCACTGTCTCAGCATATCTTTTTGCCGCGTCTTGGCTGTGGACGTAGGGAAGGTACTTTTGATTATTGGGAATGTGGCGTGAGAGAATGTCAATGCGGTGGTACCAGACCAAATCGATAAATTAGCTGGAAATGTCCAGGTTGAGATTTGGAACAAGTTGTGGATTTTTGGATAAAGTTGTTTCCTCAAAGTGGAGATGAAATCGTAAGTTAGTGGCGCTCAACCATGGTTTGGGATGGGTGTCGTGTGTCACTCTTGGCAAAGAGTTTGCCTTGTTTGCATTGATGCCTCGGGCAACCACAGTTTGCTCCCAAGATCGACGATTGCTATATACGGAAGTGTTACTGGATAAACTATATCATAGCATAGCCTATTGGCGTCGGTCAGATCCAATCAGGTGATATCACCTTCCTGGCACTCATTTAGTCTGAATTAAATCTGAAATCAAATATATCGTTCCCAGCAATAGCAATTACTAAGGTATGGAACCCAACCAGCATGCTTCAGCTTCATTGGCATAGTCACTGACAAAGCTAGACCGTCACATGCGAGTCGCAACTCGGTCTACTATGTACTGTGGTAGCTGCTGAATGGCTGTATCAGACGAGCGTAGACTCTATTATATTTACATTACCATCTTTTATATTTGGTTCTTTGGGCTTTGGATCCACTTGGTATCATTTTCTCAACCGTCTATTTGGATACAAGATATATACGCAGATACCTGGATCTAAGAGACATAACCTCTGGGGAACCACTCCTATCAACATTCTGAGTTTTTATCAAGATGCCAATCACTGGGTATGGACACCGCTTCCATTCAAAATCGCACATACCGACTCTGAGGAGATCCTGGAGGCTTTCAAGCTTTTCGATCGCGATGCTGACAGCAACAGGGTCTTCTTCATCCCATCAAACCCCAACGCCTCCACGGCGTTCGCTACAGTTACAGAGCGTCTTCATTCATCATTAACCGATGAACCCATTCCTGTGGGCCGTTGGGCTCTAGAGCACAAGCTGATGCGGGATACCCCATCCTGTCTACCTGCATCAGCGTCTCAGCGTCCCGCACAACCGAGGTACATGCAGTTCCTCTCTCTAACCTACTTTCCAAATCATGGGTTTATCTACACGTCTCCGCCCCCAGAAAAGGTGCCCCACGCTCATTCCGGCGGCGGGAGTCCTGGTGCAGTAGCTCCAGGGGCACCGAGTCCCGCCTCTCCAACCCCAATTCCACAACAGACCGCGACACCTACACAGGCTACGGCACTGAACAGTCAGGATCACTCGTCAATGGTTATGACGACTGTTCCATTACCGGCTTGCAGTACACTCTTTCAACACTTTGTTTACGCTTGCCAACCGTTCTGGTGCCATCGACACACCGTTACGGTTCCTGGCGGTGTCGTCTATGATGTTGGTGATTTTCGGGTCCGAATTGGTGATGTACGACAGACGCAACCAGCTGCAAGAGTCAGGGGTACGGTTGTTGAGATAGAATGGAAGGGTCCGTCGTTAGTGACGTCCATCGCGTCGCTGTTTAGCCTGTCCAAGAAGGCGTTCAGCGGCCCTAGAGATAGCGGCTTACCAGATGACGACGGTGATTCTAGGATCGACATGGCGTTTCCTGAGGGTCTTGAGGAGGCAGATATTGATGCTGAATATGCTGCGACTGCGACATTAATTCGAGAGTTCTGGGCGCGCTTGGATATTCAAGGGGCGCGGGAAGCAATTCTTGTGCAGGATATCGGCAGGGAATCCAAAGAGCAGTTGCGAAAGTTGAAGCAGTTAGGAGATCAGAAAGCACGCCAACCATCTACCAGTGTCATGGGAAGCGGGCAGCAGGATGAAGATCCCGACCCGGACGCTGGAGTTGATGTGGCGAGGCAATTCATGGAAATTTTTAGATTTAATCGCTAAGGGTGCGGAACGTTACATCACAGCTTATGGATAATTAATGGTCTTTACCTGAGTTCCTTCATTTCCTAGCGAATAAATACCATTTAAACCTAGCAACTTCTCAAGGTATGATAGATAACAGCTTATGTCTAGCAAAACGTAGAGAAACAATAAAGTAATTCGGGGTATGCAGAGGACCTCTTTTTTTTTTTTTTTTTTTCTCTAAAAATGTGCAGCCAAACCTGCTACGGGGATCAAAGAGCCTAAGAGCAGAAGCCAGGAACGCGAAAGGGCTGTATATAATCGTAAATAGTAGGTCAGAGAAAAGGGCGAAGAAAAATGGCATAGAAAATTGCAAGCCAAAAGCGGGCATGCCGAACAAGAGACATTCGGCGGTTTCAGACACCACCATCTCATCATCTCGAATTGTTTAGCTCAGTCTAAATCCATCCAACTGCATTCATCCCGCGAGAAAAAGACAACGCCTAAAATAGTACGCATGGCCAACTGCCATCGACAGCGGATGTCGGCCTCAGTAGACTACGAGCAATGGCAGAAACGGGAATGAGACATGAGGAATAGATTTCTTTGCTCTCGCTCATTTTCGCTATCAATTGGCGGGATATACAGGAAGGTAGCGCTTATTTTTGCATCATGAGCTGGACGAACTCGTTGTCTAAAATCGATCAGTATCACCGGTTTCACAGCCGCAATAGGTGTGGGAGGGCTTCTCGAAACGTACAGTCAATCCGACCGTCACCATCCTGATCCGCTTCGCGGATCATCTCATCAACTTCGTCATCAGTAAGCTTCTCGCCGATGGAGGTCATGACGTGGCGCAATTCGGCAGCGGAGATGAAACCGTTGTTATCGCGGTCGAAAACCTTGAAAGCCTCCCGGATCTCCTCCTCAGAGTCGGTATCCTTCATCTTTCTCGCCATCATCGTGAGGAACTCTGATTGAATATTAACAGCTATATTATTTGTGAATCGTACGGAAGCCCTCTCGTACCAGGAAAGTCAATGGTGCCATTGTTATCGGCGTCAACCTCGTTAATCATGTCCTGGAGTTCCGACTCAGACGGGTTTTGGCCCAGAGAGCGCATGACAGTGCCCAACTCCTTGGTGGTGATCTGGCCTGCATATCAAGTCAATCCATCAATGCCAAGACTTCAGCCGATCGAACAGAAAATGGATAAAATTATGGCGGCTAAAAGATATTGGTCGCACTTGAAGGGAGACGGAATGAAATATAACTGTACTAACCATCACCGTCCTTGTCCTATAGGAAACCCAAGAGAATCCCAGTCAGCTTGTGTTCAAATAAAGACGACTAATAAAAACCGATTTTCGCGAACGATGATCATGACTTACGAATAGGGAGAAGGCCTCCTTGTACTCGGAGACCTGTTCTTCAGTCAAAGAGTCGGCCTAGAGGATGCGCTGTCAGCAATTTCGTTCAGAATGCCAGACGATCTGCCCCGCAAAGTGGGGGATTTTCAACACGACTGGACATGGTGGAAGAAAGGATGGCATACCATGGTGAATGTAGGAGGGGGGTGTAAATAGTGATGGTAAAATATGGAGAGGAACAAAGATATAAAGAAATGAGAATGTGTGGGAGGTTCAAGAAGTGACCGCGCTGATAGTGGTGGGGGGAAGGTTGGGACGACGGGCGTTGTTTAAGGGGAACCGACCCGACTTACTTCAATCATAATAAATGGCCAGCCCGGCCGACCACAGAGCTGAGCGCCTCACAAGGCGGTCGCAAAACGTGACCGCCTTAGCCATAACATGCTCCGAGCACCCTCTAGAGAAATGGTTGAAGGTAGGGGCAAGCACTGCCCGATCTCTTTCTTCAGCTGTCTGGGATCATTTCTCTTCTTGAATGCTGTAGCCTACGGGTGAAGATTTTGGCACTACTAAGATCATCAAATCGATAGTCTGTCACTAGGGTCCTGTTCTAAGTATATCTCCATATCATATGTATGCCTGTTGTAGATTTACACACACATCCAGCCGCTGACGAGGCTGCGTGGCACCCCGCCATTCATTCATACGGGAAAGCTTGAAGGCAAGCGAATATTCGGTTACTGGTCCTGAGTGGTGGCAATTTCAGGTACCTGAACCCCATCTGGATTTAATGATAACCACCAACATAACAGCATGCGGCAGTTTGAGCCGTGTTCTTATGCGAGTCAGACTTATAATATTAAGTCCGTACTCTCTTGTATGGATGAATTGAATTTGATATTCATCATATTACGGAGTTACAAGGCCCAGCGAGCAGTCCGAATATAGTCTCTCATGGTAGTCTTCAATATACTCTCTATCAGTGCTAGAGATAAATCTGATCGTTAAATGTGGTACCTTTCTCCTCTGCCCAGTACACATACATGCACCTATTATATCTTGTTAACATAATCCCTCTTACATACCTAGTGTCTAAAAGCCTCATGGGTCGAGATGTTTGTGGGGAGCCACACTAATTACAGGACCGTTACGGAGATATTATCACGTGATATACCCGCGGGACCTGATACCGCTAACCCGAGTTAGGACTAGACCTGTCTCCCTTCACGTGGGCCGTCTCCGGAGATCGAGCTACGGAAGTATTGATGGTCGTGTGTGTATCCGGTATCTATATGATGAACAGTTCTGCTTTCTATGACTCTACCCCTGTCGCGAATCAAAGCGCCCTTTCTTTATACTCGGGCTAGACTTGCGGCCAACGACTGACCTAAGCCATTGGCCGACAATGATCAAGACAACCTAAAGGACACTCCGTTGAGAAGATAACCGCAAAGCCACCCAGATACTCCGCCCTTTCGCAATGTGGCGAGACCGTACGAATTTGTAAACGATTTCTCTTAGATATTCTATATACAGCATGGTCACTGACGGAAGAACTAACGTCTCTCTCGCTCAGATATATCTCCTACCGTCAATCATTCGCGCATCATCCGGCCAAGAAGCCTCGCTATATCGGAGGATCCAATGGCTTCTCCGATTCATTATCACAGCCAGAGGAAAGCCGCAGACTTATATCGGATTCAGGAGGCCTAGATGACGATGGCGATACAATTATTGAGATGGATGTGCTTCCTCCGCGCTGGGTCGACGTGCAGGAAGAGGTGACGGAGTTACTTGCCGACATTGCGCAGAAGTCTGCCCAATTGGATAAGCTACACCAAAAACACCTTCTACCAGGATTCGGAGACGAAGAAGTAAGGAAACAAGATGAAAGTGTTATCGAGCGGCTCACGCAGGAGATCACGCGCTCCTTTCATGAATGCCAAAAGGCCGTCCAGAAGGTTGAGTTGATGGTGCGCGACGCAAAACAACAGGGTGGTGTTAGCAGCGGGGATGAGACTATGGCCAAAAATATTCAGATATCTCTGGCTGCACGTGTCCAAGAGGCTAGTGCTCGGTTCAGGAAGAAACAAAGCACATACTTAAAGAGTGAGACCGCCGCTGTGTCTCATACATGTTAGAGCTAACGGTGTTCTTGATAGAGCTGCGAGGGCTGGAGGGTGCAGCGAACCCGTTCGAACGATCTCCAACACCCATGCAGAATCCTTACACAGATCCCTCTTTGATGGAATCCGATGCAGATAAGTCATTTTCTCAGACAACTCTAATGCAAACATCACAGCGACTCAGGGGAGAGAATGATGCCGCCATCATGCAGCGAGAAAGGGAAATCAACGATATCGCCAAAGGTATCATTGAGCTATCAGACATATTCCGCGAACTACAAGCAATGGTTATCGACCAAGGTACCATGCTGGACAGGATCGACTATAATGTAGAGAAAATGAATACAGAAGTCAAAGCTGCTGATAAGGAACTTAAAGTGGTAAGTCTCGATAAGTGTCATATTGTATGTCTCACAAATGATGCTAAATAGCCGTGCTATTTATAGGCCACTAATTATCAGCGGCGTACAACGAAGCGCAAAATCCTTCTGTTATTGGTTATTCTTGTCGCAGGATTGTTCATAATACTTCTGGTCAAACCCAAACGACATGCTAGTAGTTCGCCAGCGCCTGCTCCAGAGACCCCCCAGCAAACTCCTCAATCGAACGAACAACCACCTGTTGTCTTTCCCCGAACATTCGAAACTGTCTATAGACGGAAGAGGCGCCCGTCTTTGGCTCCAGCTGCACGAAGCAAATGGGTGGATCCTGACATACACCGATAGCTCTAGCCCTTAACAGATACCATGATAGTAATTCATAATATAAGTCAAAGGAGTGTTACAATAAAGCCTACCATGTCACAACAAGGTACATGCAAGGTAAATTCTCGATACGGAACAGTAGCTACTAACCTATAACACAGAAGGTATATCAAAAAAAAATCACTGGGATATGACACCTCATGCTTTTTCTCCCCATTCTCGACATTTCAGAGATACACGGTCACCGGAAAGAGCTCCATGAGGGGTCCATTAGAAGATGACATCGAAAAGGGCCGGCCAACTAAGCTTTTCACGGAGAGCCAACTAATCTTACTTGGGAAGATTGCTTTCTTGCTGCAATAACTCGGCGACATCGGCGTCCAGATCACCACTGGCAAACTGAGCATAGTCTTCTTCCTCATGAACGACCTTGCGTTTCTTAGGATGGAGCCCATTTGGGTCATCTTGAAGACTGCTTTGAGCAGTTTCTGCTGTAAGTCCGAAGCCTGGCAACGCGAAGCCCGCAGTCAGTGCATGAGATTGAGCATGGTTTTGCGCAGCAAAATCCATCTCTTGCAGCTCATGTTTTGGCGATCCAACGGGTGTAAGAGCTTCCACGGGTGGGGGTGTAAGAGCTTCAACTTCTGGACGAGTGAGGGGTTCTCCCTCGGGGTCTTCAAGATTGACGGCCGGCGAATTTTCAGCGGATAGCCCTCTCATAATTCCATCCTCCACCTCGCGTTTCTTCGCCTCAGTCTCCGATCTTCTTTCTGATAGCTGAGTAGCCAGAGACTGCTCCTTCGCCAACGCCGAGCGATTAGTCTCAAGAAGTTTCTCAAGACCATCAATGAGTGCTATTCGCGATTTTATTACCTCAGAGACAGAGCTCTCGGCATTCGCAAGTGCCTTCAATAGCTGGCTGAGCCGCGCGGCATGTACTGGAGGTGTCGGTAAAGGGGTACTGGGGTCATGCATTTTATCGTACTCAGCATTAGCCGTCGTCGCGGATGCACCTGAGGCTACCGTAGCTTTTGATAGAGCTACTTGTAGTGGAACAAGGGGTTGAAGCTCAGAAGGCGTTGAGCCAGACGAGCTCGAGAAGAGTGACCCGCCCAGAGGCGGCTTTTTACCGATGGAGCGTGATTTATCAATCTCTGCCTGATAATCAGTGGATCACATCGATTTATGAGGCTTAGGCTGAACCAGGCTTACCATCTACGCGCGCTTCAACTGCGTCCTGAATCGGTGGCTCAAAGATCGCCCGTTGTCTCCAGACCTCTACTACTCGTCGGAGCTTCTGCTGGATGTCATTCGAAGCACCTTTGTACGCAGTAGCCGTCGCCTCTGCGATAATCTTCATTATATTAACCCAAATCCCCGTAATATTTGCTGTTGAACTCACTGGTGAGAATGCTATCAAGAAATCCTCTTTCCGTCGTGCTCTTGATTGTTGCGCAACCTCTAAAGCCTGCATTAGCGCCTAAACGGATCTGAATACTAGGCAACGCCGTCACTATACCGTTTGCAAGATATATCAGATTCAATCGCTTTGGCGCAGGGGAGTCGCGAAGTTTTTGTAGCCAAAGTTGCGCAGTACGCTCAGCATGTCGCCTAGTATAAGACAAAGATGTTAAACAATACCAACGATTATAGCCAGCTGTGTAGTTACCTGTGGAACATAACCCATTGCGCAACTGTGACAATACCCTCCTGGGTTTCATTGAGGGCAGAAAGCTTCGCTTTCACAGCATCGTCTGTATAGGCCATACTGTAACTATGACAGGAATCGGGTTGAAGCAATTGATCCTTTGTTTTGGTAATAAATGAAGCTTAGTGAGAAAGAGGTCTTGCTACAACTGCTGATATCGTCACTGATTGTTTTGCGATGCGAACAGTACCAATCTTTGATATTAGAACAAGTCAATGTAATACATAAGCAATGAGAACAATGGCCAAGTGGCAATATGCTCTGAATTAAGACGGATGTGGAGGTGTTTTGTTACCAAGAAGTACTCTGTGAAGCTCCGTTACACCTTCCTCAGCTTCACTCACCGCCTTGAACGGCAGAATCATCCCCCCGGGAGACAATCAACACCCCATCTGTACCGCTTCGAGACGCCAGCTGGACCATCACATTCCCGTCAACTTCCCCTTACCATCTCCCTTAATCAAGAGGTCATTGTACACTTAGAACAGGCTCTGGCAGACTCACAACTACCATGGCCGATCGATTCCCCTCATTAGAAGACTTCTCCGCTGGTCAGGATCCCACATGCAATCCCTCCATTCCAAGTATGTATGTACTAACCGTTACCTAGGCCAGACTGAAGTCGTGGAGACCAACGGCACGGATGCCGATGACTTCCTAGCCCGCGAGCGAGCTGTTCTAGGTGACGATGCAGAGCAGTTTGCTACCCCTCAAGACCATGTTGCTACCACCGAAGATGTAAATGCTGGCGATGACGATCTACTGGGCGGTGCGGAGGACGCTCCAGCTGGCGCAGCCCCCGAGATCTCCGGATTTGAATCTTCTTTCCCAGCTATTGAGACACAGAATGAGGTACGGATGTGAGCGCTGATGTCGTCACGTCAGACTGTTTAATTGACATGTATTTCCTTGAGCAGCAAGTTGCGCCTGGCGGCATGATCACTGGAACCGGCGCTCCCTTCCCTCCCACGGGCTTCTCGAGCTACCAAATCCCGGAGGAGGAATCCGAGCCTGTTAGGTATGTGTCATGAATTCCAATCTACGATTGTCGTACATTGGCCGTACCAGCCGACGACGACGTACTTTCCATTCCTCCGACGCTAACTTGCGAACTTCTCTAGGGAATGGCGCGAAAGACGAGATGCGGACATTGCACGCCGTGCGGAGATCTCCGAAGAAAAGAAGCAAGCGACTATTAAGAAGGCCCAAGAAGATATCGATGACTTTTACGTTTCCTACAACAATAAGACCGATAAGCTGCATGCTCAGACTCGTGCGGATGCCGAACAGTTCCTCGCCAATCGCGAAGACACTTCCTCCGGAGGTACCAGCTGGGATCGTATCGCAAAACTTGTTGATGTCTCTGGGAAGGGCGCCAAGGGTGGTGCAAATGGATCTGGCAAGGAGCGTTTCCGTCAGCTGTTGGTCGATCTGAAGAAGGATGAGAATGCCCCCGGTGCCAGTGGCATCTAGATCTTGTTTGCATTACAATGCATTTATTATGACTTTATTATCATATCCTCCTTGCCAGGTGCATAGCACTCTTTTCTCGATCCAGATACTCCTTTACACACGTTCTCTTCCTCGGATACTCAATTACGGTTGCGTTTTGTTCTTTATTTTCTTTCAACCGTGTTTTTCTATTGGAACTTTTACTTCTTGAAACTTATGTAGGTAGATAATATGCAATTTGTTCCGTACAACCCGTACATAGGCTGCTGATATACCGGTATACCCCCAATACGCCGCACGTCAAAATTGAATACATTGTTAAGTGAGCCCTTGGACGACTCAGGAATGGTTAATTAATATATTTACAAAGTCCAGCCCAATCAAATTGTACAGAGAGATGCGCTGCAAATTAAACATGTAGTAGTGGTTAGACAATGCATCATTTTTGAACCATGCAGAAACATATACACGTCATTGAAGTCGACCAGTCTCCCCCATAATCTCTTTAGTCAAGTTCAGTAATGTCACCACCGGGCTCTCCCACTTCCTCAATCTTATTCTCCTTTTTGTTTTCGGCTTCGATCTCTTCCAACTTTTTCCGACCTTCTTCTGTGGTGGCATCCACAATACCCTCCTCGAGGCTGAGCATACCGCTTTGCCCAAGCTTCTCCACAACGTCTTCCGCCTCCTCGACACTCATCTTGCCGAGGACCTTATTGACCTCATCCAGAGATTCAGAGCTCAATGCCTGTTGCAAGTCCTTCGAAAATGATTCAAAAATCTTGCGTGCTTCGACTTCGACAGGTTCGCTGCTCTCTGCAGCAGGGATGTTGATGGTGATCTTAGTATTGGGATCAACCGCATGAAGCTGGATCTGCTCAACACCAGCAGGGTCGTTGGATGCAGAGCCATCCTTGGCAAGTTCTGTTGCACGGGTCTTAATCTTATTGTAGGTTTCATTGACGTCGTTTCGGAAAAGCGTTGATGCTTGATGATCTTTCGTCGTGATACTGCACGCCAGTCCATGTTAGCTGTCTAATGACCCACGCTCCCTAGATGGAAAAGGGCAACATACCGCTTAAAGAAGAGGGAAATGCCATCACGGCCCAAGGAGCGGCAATACTGCAGCAGTAGGCCGTGGTGAACGCATGTACGAGCATAGTCATCTTTACCTTCCATTTGGCTATTGAATGCTTCGACTAGTAGACCATCCGTTTCCTTCTCTGCGACGATTTCTGGGTGCTCAGAAATGAACTGAAGCAATGTGCGGTAGTCGTTACGGCTGATTTTTGAAAACCGTTTGGCCAGATCACTAGCCTTCATGTTTTCTGGGTCCTCTTCCTCTTCATCAGCGGTAGCCTTTTGCGATGAAGACCCCGATACCGCAGTAGGGTTCAGCAGCTCAACGGATTCCACCTTCTTGGTTTCAGTTTCTTTGCCTTTGGAATCGTTCTTGGCGACAAAGGAGGTGTCGAAGCCGGTATGTATCTGATCACTTGTAATTTTGCTGCTTTCTTCCTTCTCAAGTTCTGCGAGCTTCACCAGCAATTCCTTCTGCAAGCCCTGTACTTTGTCCTTGTGTCCCTGCACACCCTTGATGTATGCTTTGAGAAGGTTGTCGGAACTGACCTCGCCAATTTCCTTCTTAACCTGATCCACCAGCGAGCTCATCATTTGAGAATACTTTGGTTGTTCTTTCTCATGCGTGTATACACCAGCTGGTGGGGCAGGGGGTTGATCTTCTGACGGATTGCTTGCCGATTCCATGAGAACCTGGAAAACCACTTCTTCAGGGTTCTTTGAGGAACCCTCATGTTGTTGGAGTGACTTCAGGAGTTGGTCTATGCGGGAAAGAAGTCCGTCGTTGATGATACGCTCGTACTTTAGAGTTTCAATTTCATGGCGGCGTTGCATGCGCTGCTGATGAATCTGAGCCTGTTTGGCACGGATGAAGGAGCGCTTGTCGACATTAGGGTGTACTTCGATGTCTGAATCATCAGACAGCTCGAGCGCATCCCATTTGCTGTAATCGAGCACCATCTTGAACAATCTCGACAGGAGGGGTAATGCAAGTGGGGTAAATGCTAGATGAAGTAGCAGATACTAGAGAGAGAAAAAAAAATTGTGTTCGAACTATATAAGAGAGATCGGCCAGAGACGCTTGTAGCTCGTCAAGTTAAATGGAGAACATTACCAGTGACTATATAGAAGTTCAACAAAATAGGCTCCAAACAAAAGTAGCCTCCAAATCGAGCTCCCCATCGAAAGCTCTCGATCAGCTTCGATGGCTGCGGAACCGTCCCGAGCGGTGTCGGATGGCAGAACAAACGCCGATTGCGTCTTCCGTCGATGCGGCGATTATCGGGCTGATTTCACGCGGCGTTCCAGCTGCAGCTGACTAGTACCTACTGTACTCCGACACCCGTGTTGATTTGCGAAGCGGACATTGGCTTCTGCATTGTCATGAATACGACTGTATTTTTGTTTGTCTAATGAGGATATGGCACCCTATTCTCTCTCATGACATCCTTCTAGTTAGCCGTCCGATTCCGCTTTTCTTCACATTTCCGAAATGCGCGGAGTCCGGGTGCTTGGGGCTTGGACTCCAGTAGTCACCGCGAGGCAGTGTATTCAGCCAAGAGGGAGCATTCTCAGGGAGCTTTACCTTGGAGTTCAGGCACATACATATGTGACTGGAGTCTACAGTGGCCAAAGCCGACAGTTTTCGGGAGTCTCGGCTCCATTGTGCAACAGAACTAGCAACTACCGTGTCCAACACCCTACGAGTTTGCTGCAGAACAATGTTCTAAGTCGTGTCTTTCCTCAGTCGCGACCCTCGCACGACTTACGGTCTTTCTCCTCTACGCACCGGTATCTGGAATCCAAGTCAACTGCCCAATCGACGAATACTCCTCAGGCGAACAATACACCCAACGGAAAGGAGGATGAAGAAGTAGACAAAGGCTTCGAACTATCTGAACGGGCAGCGCAAGCAGCAAAAATTAATCTCAGCGCAAAGCTGGCTAAAGACGGTGCATCGGGAAAGAAATCAGGGTTTAAAGAAATATGGAGACTTCTATCCATTGCACGGCCAGAGGCCAAGAAGCTCGGGTTTGCTTTCTTCTTTTTGCTGGTTTCGTCATCCATCACCATGTCAATTCCCTTTTCTATTGGGAAGATCATGGACGCAGCGACAAAGTCTGCTACCGAAGGGGGCAGTGAACTCTTTGGTCTTAGTCTACCAATGTTCTATGGAGCTTTGGCCGGAGTCCTCACCTTGGGCGCTGCTGCAAACTATGGCCGCATTATTATTCTGCGCATTGTTGGTGAACGCATCGTTGCTAGACTTCGTTCGAAACTCTTCCGTCAGACGTTCATCCAGGATGCAGAGTTTTTCGACGCAAACCGAGTTGGTGATTTGATCTCTCGACTTAGTTCGGATACAATTATTGTCGGAAAGAGCATTACGCAGAATTTGTCCGACGGCTTGCGGGCAGCAGTGAGCGGCGCAGCAGGCTTCGGATTGATGGCTTATGTCAGTCTTAAGCTCTCCAGCATTCTGGCTCTATTGCTTCCTCCCATTGGCCTTGGAGCTTTCTTCTATGGAAGGGCAATTCGCAACTTGAGTCGCAAGATCCAAAGGAACCTAGGAGACTTAACTAAGATTGCCGAAGAGCGTTTGGGCAATGTGAAAACGAGTCAGTCCTTTGCAGGTGAAGTTATTGAGGTTAACAGGTACAACAACCAAGTGCGGAAGATCTTCGAGCTCGGCAAAAGAGAATCGGTGATTAGTGCGACTTTTTTCAGTTCCGTATGTACATGGCACTCTGATCTACATATTTCGGAATTCTAACTATTTGCAGACCGGTTTTATGGGCAATATGACGATTTTGGCACTCCTTTACGTTGGAGGAGGAATGGTTCGGTCTGGTGCTATCAGTATTGGAGAGCTGACTTCATTCCTGATGTATACAGCCTATGCAGGTTCTAGCATGTTTGGTCTGTCTAGTTTCTACTCCGAACTGATGAAGGGTGTTGGCGCGGCTAGCCGGCTTTTCGAATTGCAGGACCGCAAGCCGACGATATCTCCAACCAAGGGTACAAAGGTTGTCTCTGCTCGTGGGCCCATTCGCTTTGAGAATGTATCGTTTAGCTACCCCACTCGTCCTGCTGTTCCCATCTTCACAGACCTGAATTTCGAGATTCCCCAGGGAACCAATGTTGCCATCGTTGGACCTTCGGGAGGAGGCAAATCTACCATTGCTTCCATTTTGCTTCGATTCTATCTTCCCACCAAGGGCAGGGTTCTGATCGATGGAAAGGATATCGGTGAGATGAATGCTAAATCTCTTCGGAGAAAGATTGGCATTGTGTCTCAAGAGCCCGTTCTTTTCTCGGGCTCTATCGCAGAGAACATCTCATACGGGAGCCCGCAGGCAACAAGGTCTGCGATTGTCGCAGCTGCCAGAAAGGCGAACTGCCAGTTCATTAGTGATTTCGTAAGTATCGATCAAAAGTATATATTTTTCGATTGCGTCTGACATTCTATAGCCTGATGGCCTCGACACTCAAGTGGGTCCTCGAGGAGCTCAGCTCTCCGGTGGACAGAAGCAACGCATTGCTATTGCCCGTGCACTAATTAAAGACCCTGATATCTTAATTCTCGATGAAGCGACTTCTGCTCTTGACGCAGAGTCCGAGACTTTAGTTAACAGTGCCCTGGCTGCCTTGCTCCGCGGGAACAACACGACAATCAGCATAGCGCATCGGCTCTCCACCATCAAGCGGTCCGACACTATCATCGTCCTCGGCCCCGACGGTAAGGTCGCCGAACATGGTTCGTACGAAGAGCTCAGCTCTCGCCCTGACGGTGCCTTCACAAAGTTGATGGAATGGCAAATGAGCGGTGGCGATGTCTCTCAGCCTCCGACGGACGCTCCTGTCAGTCCTTTGACCCAAGAAAAATTGTGGCAGATGCAAGAAGAGGAGCAGGAAGCTGGCGCTGAGGAAGCAGCCTCCAGACAAGGCGAGCAACAGAAGAACGAGTAACTGTCATTACAAAAAGCCTACCTTGTTTAAGGGTAGCTTGTCCATTCCCTCCGCGGGTTCGTTTCCTATTCACTGTAGAGATTTTTTTTTTGTTCACCCAGTTACTTATACGCTTACCTCTTGGATGGTTAGATTGATCAACTATCGCGGATGTATCTATACCTTTTGATTTTACTGTTTGAAACTGATGGGACTTGCATATTCTTACATATTGAGCAGTTAGACAAGTGGGATAGAGAAAAACAATACACATCTCCGCTTACTATCAACAAAGAGGACAATATTCGATATAGGCTATAGCATTAAGCGTAATAGGACCTTCTTACATTGGCCCCTTGACTCCTGTAACTTCCGCATTGGATAATAGATCTGTCAGATCGACCATTCTTCCTGTGGACCAAATTTCGAGTGGTATAGTCTCGTTCCAAGTATATAAACATAAGTCATAGCGACCATTCAGTAGAGAAATCAGGGTCCTTTGCTCATAGTCTAGTTGTACTTGAAAGGTAACCCAAGCACGGCCCAGAATATGGACCTTCCTCTAAAAGGCCACTCAAACCAAGTTAAGCCATGAACCCTGCTGTAATTCAGGCTCCCCATCGATATTGCCAGGCGCAAAGAATCCCCACAAGGAATTGCCAAAAAGATATATAACTATGGTCCAGTCTCAAAAGGCCAAGGACGCATCAAATGATCAACAGCGGGTCAACGTGACCTCAACCGAGCGGCTCGGCAGGTGACCTGCTTATTACCGATCACCCCGGTCGTAGATCCAACTCCCTTCCAACATCATCCTTAACTGCAGGTTTCCCAGGTTGATCATGGATTGATTGATCCCATCTTAAGTCCCGGTTCTATTCTCAGAAAGGGACTCATATCACACCATAACAAAAAGCAATGGATCGCTTTCAGAGATGGATCTCTCCCCGGGCGGAATATGAGCCTCTCGAGCATCCTCCGCAGGACGATGAGGATCGCCACTTAATATCTTCTCAGACACTACCAGAGCCGCGTTTCTCGAGGTTTGAATATGGAGTATTCTTCCTCCTTGGGGTTTCCATGCTCTGGGCATGGTACGTCTTACCTAACAACAGCTTTCTAGCGCCCAGATGGTTATTCCGGAGTATACGCGATGCTGACCAGATTGCGCCATAGGAACATGTTTCTCGCCGCTGCACCGTATTTCTACCATCGCTTCAGCTCGGATGAGTGGGCAGCGGCTCACTACCAGTCTTCTATTCTCATTGTGTCGACTGTCTCAAATTTGGGCTCATCGTTCACTCTCGCGAAGATGCAGAAACTGATGTCATACCCGAAACAGATCACAGTTTCGCTGCTGATCAATATCGTGATCTTCACATTGCTCGCACTATCTACCGGTCTTCTAAAGAATGCTTCCATTGTATTATATTTTAGCTTCCTGATGCTTATGGTATTCGGAACCAGTTTGGCGGCCGGGATGAATCAGGTGGGCGTTTTTGCATATGTCTCCGGTTTTGGGAGACCGGAATATACTCAAGCTATTATGGCAGGTCAAGGCCTAGCAGGAGTCCTGCCCTGCATCGTGCAGATACTCTCTGTTTTGGCGGTCCCAGAGCAAACAGGGAAACAGAAAGTCCCACAAGAGTCGTCCAAATCGGCATTCTTGTACTTCATAACTTCCACATTTGTATCTCTATCGGCACTGGTTGCCTTCGGGTCCCTTGCTAAGCGACGGTCGAACACTATGTACGAAATCGCGCCGAGTTCACCTGACGCTGCTTCTGACCACACGGATCGCAAGACTGTCAGCCTCTGGGGTCTTTTCAAAAAGCTTCCTTTCATGGCTCTTGCACTTTTTCTCTGTTTTGCTATCACTATGATGTTTCCTGTCTTCACGGCAAAGATTGAGTCAGTTCGGGACCCTCAGGGTAGTTCCCGTTTATTCCAACCAGCTGTTTTCATCCCGCTGGCGTTCTTATTCTGGAATGTAGGCGACTTGGCTGGAAGGATGTCAGTCCTTATTCCCCAATTATCATTAACCCACCGGCCTTTTGCTTTGTTTATCCTTGCAATTGCTCGCATGGGATTCCTCCCCCTTTATCTTCTATGTAACATACGCGGTCGGGAGGCCGTCGTGAAGAGCGATTTCTTCTATCTATTCGTTGTGCAATTGCTTTTCGGCATTAGCAATGGTTATATTGGAAGCAGCTGTATGATGGGTGCTGGTCAATGGGTTCCTGAAGAGGATCGCGAGTCGGCGGGTGGTTTTATGAGCTTAATGCTGGTAGGAGGCTTAGCTGCTGGCAGTCTGTTGAGCTTCTTTCTTTCCAGTGTGTGACCTTGGATACCTGCATTTGGTTTCTCGTTCACCCAGTCTGTGGGCTATGACATTTAGCAGTCTACACATATATATTATAGAAAGGGCTAGTATAGCATTAGACTGCAACAATAGAGCAAAGCATAGTAACATGTATTTGTCTTTTAACATGTTTTAGGCGGCCATTCTTCCACCACAATACGGCAAGGAACAAGTGGTGCTGATCCTAAAGCTTCGAATCTACTGCATGAGACCGAACAGCGTGGAGCTGGAACTCATGGTTTTAGTCTCAAACATCTCTGTTGGCAGAATACAAAGCACTATTTTGAAGCTTTGTAACGGTATGTGCCTGCTTTACAAAAACAAATTCATAATATCACAGGATTAACTCCAACAGTATGACCTACCATCTCCCGGTGCTCAAATCACAACATCATTATTCTGCGCCGCAGGCTGTCACGTCCACAACACTCAAGCCCTAAGTATCAGACCAACCCAAAAACATAAGCCAACTTCAACGAATCCCATAACGCCTCATTCTCCTTCAAATCACAATCAAACAACTTCTGATACCTCACCCGATCTTCATGATTCAAATCAAACCCCCTTGCCCTCCGACAACACCCACACTCAATCGTACAATGCCCCAACCGAATCCTCTTCTCCGTATCCCTCGCCCTTTCACAACACCCACAACTCCTCCCACAACACCCTCCCCTTCCCGCACAATCATCCCTCAAATACCCCAACAGATACCACTCCGGATTACTCCTCCAGGTAGCATACGCCCTCTGCAACGGCCCAGGCGGAACAGACGCCTCCCGCCGGTAAAACTCCCGCTCCAGATGCCAGTACTTCCTCGCCAGGTCCTCGAGCTCCATTTGCCATTTGGCCAGCTGTGCACGTTGCTCGGACGTTAGTGGCTGCTGGTCAGCCGAGGTCAGCACTTTGATCTCCTCTCGGAGATAGATCTCGCGTTGCCCGATTTCCCTTAGGTGGGTGTCCATCTTGATTATGTCCTTGGCCCATTCTGGATCGATTTTGGTTTTTTGGGGGCCGTGTGCGTGTTGGACGTGACGGATGTGTTGGGCCCAGGTTGGTTTGCCTAGTTTTATGAGGAGTTTTTCGAATTTGGAGGTCATTGTTGTTGGTGGTTAGGTTATTGGAGGTATTCTGGGGTGCTCTGGAGGGGGTTTGGATATCGGTGATAGTACCGTGGGGTCGCGGTGGCTTTCTGTTCCGATGCAATGTCATGCATACTTCAGTATTAGAGAGTTTCTGATATGGAGGGGAGGCCGGGAGGGGGAGAGGGGAATTGCTTGAACTTCGTCATATTCTGGCCTAGCACTTGAAATGGGAGTATGTACTTAAAATCTGCTAATCCTTGGGAAGATAATGTAATTGGTATTGTAAAAATCAACATTCCCAGTAAACGCCATGCATGCTAAGCCGTCTATATATGTCCCCGGTAACACCAAAAATGAAAAGTGAATCATTTGACGCCTCCATTATGCATAGATTAAAGTCAGAAAAAGTCTTTCTCATCCAGCCACTGAGAGTCAATCGCATAGGCTACCAAGTCGGCAGCACAGCACATGTCCTCATGTCCGTGCTCAAGATGAAGAAGGTCCAGAACAGTATGTAGTCTATCCTCAAGTGTTGTTTTCAGTTCGGAAACTGGCTTCTGCGTATCTTGTGTACTCTTAATTGTATTGACTTTGTCCTTTTTTGCCGATTTGGCTGTTTGCTTCTTAAGACCCTTGTTAGGCGAACACTGTGCGAGTGGCTGTCGTGGTGCCGGAAGCGAGACCTCCGGCTTCCTATTCTTGAGCAAAGACTTAAGCAAAAAGAGAAGCCAGACAAGGTTAGTGCGTGGCGCATAATCGGCCCAGATGCCGGGAACATCGAGCATCTTCTCTGTCTCGAGAGGGTTTCCGTTGTAAAGCTGAGCACGCATACTGTTGGGCGTTAGCGGACAGTGTTTGAAGCCTCCTCTCTATCAGGCAACACTCACTATCTATAAGTATCTCGCAGCATAGCTTCATCCTCATCACGCCCAATAGCATCGAAGATCTGTTTTTTATCGAGATCCGACGATGCTACTTCGACAACCTCTCCTGACTCCTCAACGCGCAGTTCCGCGCGAGAAAGTGAATAGTCAATAATCGTAGTCTCCAGGGTGCTCAAGCCAAATCCGCTTGAGTATGACTGACTCATTACTTCGAGGTCTGTAGGAGGGTTCATACAACCATCTGGCCGAGTGCTTCTAATACAGACATTTCCAAGATGGAGATCTCGATGCTAAATACGTGTCAATACTATTCGGTCTCCAGGGCTTCTTATATTGAGACTTACCTCGAATTGCGCATACTCTTCAGCACGGGCGAGAGCCATTGCGACTCCCCAAAAGATATCGTAGATCTGGAAAGTTGATGACCAAGCAAATTTTTCAAGCTCACAGCCAGCATCGTCCATTTCCACGATAGCCCACAATTGTGAATCAGGGTACGCTCTCTTACTGGATGGATTAGGATTCAAACAATCATCTTTGGTCTTCTTGTAGTGGTCCCAAGCATTCTGGAAGGACTCTGGGAATCGACCTTGGACCACATGGATCTCTCGAAAGCGAGCAAATCCGGGGATTGGGTCCAAATATTTGAGCATCTTGACTTCAGACACAATTTCTGCGATGCTGGTAAACTTTTTCGAGCCAGGTCCACTCTGAGCGCGTAAAGGTACAACTTTGAACACATTGTCACCGTATGCTTTTAGGCGAGCAAGCTTGGATCTAGACATTTCCTTCTTGCACATCTCTTCGCGCAGACGGAGCTTATAAACCTCTCCGTACGAACCTTCTGCGATCTTCACTACCTCCAGCAAATTTCCGGCACGAGCAGCCCAGGAGCCAAATTTTTGGACGCCCTGTGCCGCAACCGGCGATAAGGCCTCGTTCAAGATGCGACGAACGTATTCATTTACTTTATCATCCATCACACACCCAGATGACAAACGAGGCTGGACTTTGTTCCTCCTTGCTCGTCTCTCGCCCTGCCTCTCACTTTCTGCGCTGCATTTATTCTCTTCTTGCCTTTTTTGATCCCCATGTTGCTCTTGTTTCTCGTGTTCTTCTTGGGGTTTTGGCGCTACGGTTCTCGAGCAGATTCTGACTTCCACCATCGTCTCGTATTTCTTCCGTTGTCTAGGGACACTGTCCGGAGGGCTCTCCTCGGTGGGCTCTTCGTCATCTTGCAATTCAGTTGACACGACCTCGGGTTTATTCACTGGCAATGCAGATTGAGTATGGCCTGTTTGCTCAACGGGGATAATTGGGTCGTCGGGTGTGTCTTCGTTTTTCTGAGATGGGGTCGCTTCGCTTAATTTAACCTCAGCTAACTGAACTTGGATACGATCCACGGCTTCCTCAACGACCTTCGAAGTTGTCTCCTCTACCAGTTTTGCCGGACTTCTCTGTTCGAACACAGCTCGTGGGGCATCCGCTCTTCGCTTTCCATATACTCGTTTCGGCGCAGCAGTGTGTGTCTTGGTCCTCAGTTTGGGTGTACGATCGCCTGTAAAGGCGGGCGTAAAAGTCGACGACATCGCTGTCTGTTAAGTCGAAATCAGCCCGTGAAACGTTGATTCTATCCTTCAGGTCTCAATCGAGAGAGTAATCGTTCAAAACAGCTTCATTAGGGGTTGGCGGAGGCCCTATTGATCTATTTCCGTAAAGGGCCTAGCCTGTCAGTTGCTCTGGTGAACGCGGCATTATGTAATGACCCTTTGGTTCAGCCAATCATCGTTGATCAACATCATCCACCGGTCTTCCAAGGCAGTTAAGGCACTAATGAGGCACCCTGCGGCAATGAAATGACAGCATTTAGGTGTACAACTTATCTTTCAATAGAGTCAACGAACGGAATTTAGCGTGAAACTCCCGATTCACATCGTAATCACTCATTCTCTTTAGCTTAAGCTGTCAAGGATACGTTGTCCGCCCAAAGCCCAAGGGACAATACAAAAGGGGGACTAATCTACGGAGTAGACGATATATATTATTACCACTAATATACAATATGGCATCCACAGATCACCTAGTTGCAATTAAGATTTGAAGTTAATATGATATGTATAAGCTCTTTTCTCCTTTCTTGGCTTGATTTGAAAGAAATTAAACTTCAGCCTTGGAGAGATCGACGACAGGTTGGTGCAGGATTCAAGTCTGACCTGTGGACCCTGAAAATCCAGGCAGGCTGTCGGGAACCGCTTTGGGAAATTCCTCTGGATCCTCGCCTGCAAGCTTACTACTGTTACTGATGACTGGCCCCTACGGCGACTACTCGCAGCCAGTTGATGGGCTTGAACCGTGTATCATACTTGAATTGAGGTCCACAGCAAACGGTTCTTAATTCTGATCGAATTAACTGCCACTGACTTGGAGGCCTGAAGAAGTCAATTTGGTTACATTCAGTATGGAGTCTCTTGTTGAGTCATGAAGACTCATCTCGAGTCTTCCTGCACGTAATATCAGAATCAGGCAGCAGGATTTTCACTCGGCATTTATTATCAGTGTGAACCTACAACATGTGAAGGGACGGAAAGCGGTTTCTTGCTATTACATTGTGCTATGATGGACCATTCGCACGACGCCTCCTTCTTCGAGGCTGTCTTGTGCCCAGCCGTCATCTTAGCCCTGACCATCCCGCATATTCGCCACGTCTTCAAGCAGCTTTCAATCACAGATAGGCAAAGGTATAGCCTCGTAAGTGGCTATGAAGACGAAGATGGAATAGCAACGAATCAGTCGGAGAAAGGAACCTCGGATATTATCCAGAAGGTTATTCTATCCATCACGGCAGTTGTTGCAGTGTTGACTGCACTGTTGTCATCCCTAAATGTGACTGGTCATAATGGCTCACCACGAGAGATAGAGCAATGGCTACAGTTCTCCGCTTGGGTACGATGAACTCTTACCATATCTATATTCCCATATTAACACTCCCAGGTCCTGCTGCTAGTTCAAGAATGTATTATCATCTCCCGCACCTTACCCCAGGAGAAGTACAACCTAGGGATCTGGAGCGCCATTTCAGCTCTTCTGCTCAGCATCGCAGGAGTATTTCTGGATGGTTTGTGGACCAACCCGAATGCATCAGGGCCGAGAGTTTCCTTAGCTGCTGTCAAATTTGCTGCGGGAATAATCCTATCTTTCACCAACGTTTCTTTTTCTCGTCGACCAGAAGTATATTTAGGGTGCAAGCCAGTCGATCGTCAACGCACCGTTTCCTTCCTAAGCAGATACACATTCTCGTGGCCAGTGCCGATTCTGTCGAAAGCCGCGCGGAACAAACAGCTGGAACCCGAAGATCTCCCTGCAATCGGCTATGGGGTGCGTACACAAACCTTGTATGGTCGTTGGCTATCTTGCACTCACCCCAAGATATGGAGAAAATTATTAAGTATTCACCGTACAGCCTGGATTGCGCAAGTCGCCGTCCAACTGCTGACTGCTGTGGCACATTTCCTCCCTCAAGCCTTGTTGTTTCTTACCCTTCGTTTGCTTGAAGAGCGTGATGCTCACGCAGATAATCAGAAACAACTGTGGATTACAACGGTCGGTCTCGGTGGATCCCTTTTCATATCATCTTGGCTGGAGTCATTGCTGCAATGGGTGGTATCTATGGAGCTGGAACTGCCAATTCGAGAGCAGCTATCTGCAGCTATTTTCAGCAAGGCACTTAGGATAAAGGAAGTTGTGAATGTGAACTCACATGATTGCTCCGAGAGCAAAGCATCATCCGGCGAATGCAGTGATGATGAAGACGACGATGACGACGACGGCGAGGTTGGCCCACCAAAAACGAAACAATCCATGACGAACCTTCTAGGGGTCGATGCTGTGACAATTGCAACTTTTGTAAAATTCAGCCATACCCTCCTAGATGCCATTATCCAATTCACTCTTGCTATCGCCTTTCTTACAAACCTTCTGGGCTGGATGCCGGTTCTGTGGGCTTGCACGGTTCCAGCGATATTGAGCCCGGTGAATTATGTTCTGGCCCAACAATACAGCAAAGCAGAGGATGCGCTCATGACAGCAAGCGATCGAAGGATGGCTGTCATATCCGAGATGCTACAGGGCATTCGCCAGATTAAATTTGATGCCCAAGAAGATCAATGGAGCAGAAAGGTGCAGACTCTACGCTCCAACGAGATTAAGAGACAAGGACGGGTTTTCCAGTTCGACCTCGCACTGATAGCCGTATGGTCTTGTGGTCCCATTTGCATGAGCTTGATTGCACTAGCAACGTATTTCATGGTCAACAAGAGTCTATCTCCCTCCATTGCCTTCACTGCCCTCTCTATCTTTCAAAGCTTGTCAGCTACACTTTCCAATTTCCCAGAAACAATCAGTGACTTAATGAATGCCAAGGTGGCCGCGCGACGCATTGAGCAATACCTTGACTTACCGGAACACAACAGCTGCCACAGAGATGGTGAAGCAATCTCCTTTTCGCAGACAACGATCTCCTGGCCTTGTAACACTATGGAAGAGGAAAACAGTGATTTTAAGATGCGCAATATCAGTTTGCAATTCCCTTGTGGAGAGCTCACCGTGATCTCTGGTCCAGCAGGTGCTGGGAAGAGCTTACTGCTGTTGGCGACGATCGGCGAGGCAGATCTGCTTGAAGGTCAGATCTTCTTTCCACAGAGACAATCACCACTTGCCTATAATGGGCCGAGCAACGAATGGACAATCGATACATCAATTGCGTTCGTTCCGCAGAATCCTTGGATCGAAAATGGAACTGTTCGGGAAAACATCCTGTTCGGCCTCCCACTGAATCCGGAACGGTATCACGATGTTCTGCACGCATGTTGTCTTGAAGATGACTTGAATTCTATGCAAGATGGCGACCAAACTGATCTTGGTGCTAACGGCGTCAATCTAAGCGGCGGCCAAAAATGGCGTGTTGCTCTAGCCAGAGCTCTTTATAGTCCTGCCGGAGTCCTTGTCCTTGATGATATTTTCAGCGCGGTGGATGCTCGCGTCGGCCACCATCTCTTCGAGAAAGCTTTAACAGGAAACTTAGCAAAAGGAAGAACGCGGATCGTGGCTACACATCATATTACTCTGTGTTGGAGTGAGATGAAGTATTACGTAGTACTTGAGAATGGGCGTGTTTCTTTTGCTGGCAAGCCTGAGAATTACTGCCCTGACTTAAGTTCTAGTAACGCTGACTCTAACCAACGTATCGATAATGCTGACTCTGCTGCGCAGCAGGGTCATATACCAGTCCCTGTGTTTAATAGCCTGACCGCACCGCAGCAGAATCCATCTGAAGGGGATATTAAGGGCAAGGCTTTCTACGAGGCTGAGACACGAGCGACAGGCGCTGTGAAGCTGTCAATTTATAGCATATATATGCAGGCTTGCGGCGGCTACCTGTATTGGATTCCAATTGCGCTTAGTTTCGGATTTACCCTTGTCGCGGAATTGGCAATACCATATTGGGTGTCTGTTTGGACAAGAGATCTTGCGAACACACAGCCTGATATCGAAGTGAGCATTCAGTCGGTCTCGGACGGCCTTTCTGCGCGTTCAGATCGACAGTCCGCTGGTAACCGTCTCTGGCTTTACCTAGGCGTGTACATCGGTCTTTTCCTTATGTCAATCTTGACTGAGATTCTTCGCTACCAGCTCGTCTTTATGGCATCGATTCGAGGGTCGCTTGCTATTTTCGAAATGTTTTTGCTCAGAGTCTTACACGCCCCTCTGACCTTTTTGGACACAACACCTGTGGGTCAGATCCTCAACCGCTTCAGTGCCGACTTCAGCACGCTAGATTCTGATCTGGCACTGGATCTGCCCAATATGCTCCATGGTGTTTTAATGCTTCTTAGTGTTATTATCGCAGCACTGTTTATCTCGCCGCTTATGGTGGGCTTTGGATTCATCTCACTCTTTCTGTCTTGGTATATCGCCTCGCTGTATGTCACAGCGGCTAGAGATGCTAAAAGAATAGAGAGCAATGCCAGGTCTCCTATTTTCGAGCAGTTCGGATCCATCATTGACGGTCTAGTGACGATCAGAGCTTTTGATAAAGTTGGTCAATATATGCATCGCATGTATAATACGATGGACGCGCATTGCCAGGCTCTCTGGCATCTGCGCCTCTTCAACTGTTGGATGATGTTCCGGCTGAACATGATCGGGGCTTTGGTCAGTTTGCCCTTAGTCTCTAGTTGCACCGTACAGGTTGAGTACTAACATGCATTTCCTAATCTAGTATGTAACCATGACAGCAGCGCTGATCGCAACCATTAGGGGCGTCGATGCGTCCGTGGCAGGGTTTGCTCTCAGTTTCGCTTTACAGATGTCTGAGGTCGTCGCTTGGGTACTGTCGGAGTACGCCGAGATCGAGCTGGACTTCAATGCCGTCGAACGTATTGTTGAATACACCCAGATCGAGAGTGAGCACCAAGATGGCATGGATGCTCCAGCTGGATGGCCGAAAAAAGGCGAGATTGAGGCAAATGACCTTGTCGTTGGATACGCACCAGAATTGCCACCGGTTCTACGGGGGCTGAGCTTCTTAATAAAATCTAACGAGCACATCGGCATCGTCGGACGTACTGGTTCTGGCAAATCGTCATTGACACTCGCACTTCTGCGCTTCCTCGAGGCACGGTCCGGATCTTTACACATTGATGGAATGGATATCTCTAAAATGAGACTCCGCGCCCTCCGTTCGCAGATAGCCATTATCCCACAGGACCCCGTTATCTTCTCGGGAACTCTTCGATCAGTCCTCGATCCGTTTGACCAATACACAGACTCTGAGCTCCTTGCCGCTTTAGCGAAAGTCCATCTCAGATCCTCTACGAACGATGGGCAGAGCTCAGAGCTAGAAGGAAGAGATGAAGATTGTAATAACGCCGCCTTATCTCTTTCCTCGCCAATCTCCGAGCGAGGCAAGAACTTGTCCCAGGGCCAACGTCAATTAGTGTGTCTAGCTCAGGCCTTGCTATCCCGCCCGAAGATCCTCATAATGGACGAGGCGACTTCTTCCATTGATATGAGCACGGATGCGCTGATCCAGCAGACTATTCGTCAAGAATTCTGTGACTCTACTCTCATGGTCATTGCCCACCGACTGTCTACTGTCGTGGACTTTGACCGGATCATGGTCTTAGGAGAGGGGAGGATAGCCGAGTTTGATACACCGGCTGCTTTACTGAGAAATGAAGGGGGCCCGTTCTGGACCTTAGTCGACAAGAGCGGGGAGAGAGATTCTTTGCGTCGCAGTATTCTACAAGGTGAGAGTCAAGTATAATCGGATGTTTGTGAGCTGATTTTGCATCCGTCAAATATCTTGTCCCCATGTTTGAAGATTTATGTATATTTTTTCCCCCAAGTAACTTCGTAGATTGTAATGCTTTCCACTGTGAGAGAGTATCCCATGGAGCCCAATAAAAGGCATTTATTTTGTTTCATGTTATTTATTTATTTTGTTTATTATTAATACGTACTACTACTACTACTACTACTACTACTAATGATATTATTATTCAAAGTCCGTGATAATCTAGACCCCAATCCGGTGCGATCACTGGCAGTGAGATGGCTGGTCTGCCGTATATTGGTACCCACGGGGAAAGTATCCAGAAGGTTAGGTAAATTAATACCATGTGCCAAAAGGGAATAGTTGAAGATCATGAAAATTGTAGATGTTCTGAGTCATGTCATATTCAGGAGGCGATATTCAAGGCGATCGACATGGATGATGCTGTTTTTGGCCCGCTAGATGCCGGGTCAGTGAACAGAAATGCAGTGGCTGACAGAAAGGTCCAGTCAGAAGAGATGTAAATGCCGATGGGCGGAAGGAAATGGGTTGGAGCATTAGCCGGGACGAGCGAGCTAATGAAGATCATGCGGCATGAGACTGGTATTGAATACTGTGTAAGTATTACTATTGTATAAGTTGTTGTAAGGGTTCATAAATTACGGTCGGAGGAGATCGGAAGGTATACCATAGAAAGTATGGATGGGAACTTGTCATATCAATTTGAATCGTTGGTTCCAGACCTAAATGAAGTCAGATGCGCAGTGTGACGTATTTTTAAAAATTTCCACTTTTTCTTTCCCCTTGGGCCTTTTTTCCTTTTCCTTTTTCGTTTTTTTCTTCCGTTCCGCCTTTGATGAACACTAGAACTTGACTTTTCGAGAAATACAACCTTTCAAGTCTTTTAGTATCAACCCATTTAGTAAAAGATAGAAGAATAGCGATTATTTATAATTCTTACTCAAGACAAAAGCAATAGCATGAAATAAGTTTCAGCCGTCCAAGAGTGCTCGTGCGTCGCGTAGATCACGCGAGTCCATACCCTGTGGGAGGCCCTCGGGAATCCTCTAGAGCTTTTCATCCAATCCAACCCTTTTTTTCTTCGCTTTTTCCCTTCACTTCCGGCTTATCATCGCTAACACCTGCTCCCCTCTCCACCACTTCTCTCCGACTTCGCCTCTCTCTCCTCTTCTCTCCCTCTCTCCCCTTTCTCCCCATGTTATCGATTACCTTTTAATTTCTTTTGTATATTATCCTTCCCTTTGGACGCTGTGGGTCTTCCTGTGTCAACCCAGCCTTTCTCAATGATCGGATATGGCGTTCAACTTCAACTGGTCGCCACTGATGGCGGACGCGAGTTTCTATACTCGCGCTCAAGATCTCTTAACTGCCGCTTTGAATAAATCGCCGAAACCCCCGATCATCGTCGACGATATCATCGTAACCGAGCTGAACTTGGGTTCCATCCCGCCAGATCTGGAAATATTAGAGATTGGTGATTTGGCGGAGGATCGATTTCGAGGCATCTTCAAGATGTCCTACACTGGCGATGCCTTCCTGACTCTGAAAACGCGCGTTCAGGCAAACCCTCTCAATACCTATCTTCTCACACGACCCTCTTTTGCGTCGCCGCTACCGTTGGCTGCAGCGTAAGTTAATGCTTCGATCGCACTCCCTGGCCGATGTCGCTCACCAGTCATGCTTGATGATCTAGAACTCCCCTCACAATTCCCCTTCAAATTACACTATCCGATTTTAAGTTGTCCGGCTTTGTGATTCTCGTCTTCTCGAAACAGAAAGGAATTACCGTGGTTTTTCGAAATGATCCGCTTGAATCGCTCAAAGTTTCATCTACGTTTGATTCTATCCCGTTCGTCCGCGACTTCTTGCAAAGGGAAATCGAGGCTCAACTGCGTATCTTGTTCATGGACGAACTGCCCGCCATCATCCATCGACTATCTCTGCGACTGTGGGTTCCTGAGTACAGGGCGGGCGAGGACATACCAGCTCAGCCGGAGCAAACGGCGGGTGAAGGTCCTGGTCAAGATCCGCTGGCAAGCCCTCCTCAGGATCCAGTAGACTCATTGGGCAATGCTTTGGATGAATCGGAAATCGCGTCCCTCTCATTGGATTCCTCCGTCGAAGCGCATTCCCTGTTTTCACAGAAGAACCTCCTCCGGCTGGCTGCACTTACGGATTCTCAACGAACGCTATCTCTTTTCACTCCCTCCATCCAGGAAGTAGTTTATCGGGCATGGACTTCGCCTTCTGAACAAGGGGACCCGAACGGCAATGCTACGTCTCCGTTGAGCCCCATGCTCTCCAGGACCCATTCTCAGGTTGGCAGCATGTCGTCCTTCCAGGATAGCGCCAGCATCGTGTCGTCCCAGAGTCGATCGTCAGCTTCGACACATACGTTTAGTGGCTACGGTTTGAACTTGGGAGCTGGTCGCCATTCGAAAGCACATTCAAGGAAGCGCAAGAAGCGCGTGGTGGATCTACGACGTCCGAAGGCTGCGGATGATACGGCGAGTGTGAGCGACGAAAGTGCATACACAGAGACGGCTAGCAACCCCTCCGTATGCTCGGCACCCCTGCCCGTGGTCAACGAACAGCCTGACCCCATCACGCCACCCTTGTCTCCGGAAAGCGATTTCCGCCTTCCTGCAATTCCCGAACGGCGTCGCGCCAGTCTGTCGCGGCCCGTACCTCGTCGCGATATCGCCACAGAGATGCTCCGCGAAACCGGAGGGCCGTCTGCGGAGCCTCTTCGATACCGCCCTGAATCCGGAGATGTGGATGCGACACCCCGAGGCAGTATCCGCGCTCACGTTACCGCCCGACGTGACAATGAGAAACAGGAGACTGGTCCCTCACGCCAGCTGCCTTCGACCATCCTTCCATTCACCGAGGAGAAGTCCAGCCCCAGCACCGTTGATCAAGCCCTGGTTGAGCGGCTAGCAGGAGAAATTGCTCGTCGCATGCGGGACGAGAAACTGATGCCCACCAGCTCTTGTGGTGGTGCGTTCTGGGGCCGTCCTGACCATGAAGAATATCCCCCACCAGCCTATGGCCAGTGAGCCATATACACTCAAGCGCTTCTTGATTGCATTCAAGAGTTCCTCACATTCATTCCACTTTCCTTTGTTCCCCAGCGAGTCTGGCGGTATTAATGACTGATACGATATAACTTTTAATTTGGCAGCCTGACTTGTACTTTTTGTCTTTTTTTTATATATTGTCTTTGTTTTACTCTCTTTGGAGCGAGTTTAGATAGTTTGTTTGTACCAAAAGTGCTGGCGTTCCTGTTATTTTTGTGAGTTACCTATCTGCTTGTCTGTGCAGGATACCACTTCGCTCTTTCTGTATTGTGTATTCTATATGTGGGTTTGGACCGGATCTGGGTAAGTATATGGATTGGGAAGTGGATCAAAAGAGTTATCTGGCTTTTATTTCTTGGTTTTTCTTGAGTTTGAGTATATTGCATCTGCACAGAATGTTTCCATTGACTCGGCAGTTTTGATTGAATGGGAATTTGCACCCGAGACTGAGATATGAGCTCATTACCTGATCCGTAACGTAAGACTAGGCTAGATTGGGGGCATCGTTGGCCTTATCTCTCAGGTTTGGCGGGCAAGAAATTATGTCAAAATGCCCAGACTTCGGCTCCACAGACTAAGTGAACTTTCGCCCCGATCGCTTTTGCGACGAACGTCAATTCGAGCCGACAACCTTCCCGTTCCCTTTCCTCCTCCTTCTCTGCCACGTCGCCATCTTCTTGACAGCCCGAACTCGCCAGTGCTCACATTTCTCCCTTCCTTCCACATCATGGCGGGCATGTTCAAGAACATGTTTGGCGGCTCCCAGCCGTCGGGGTCAGTAAAGGTTGAGGATGGTAAGTCTAGATGTAATTGAATTGAATTGGGGTATCGATTGCCCCTTTTGGGGTTGTACCTCTGACTGACCGTTGTCGTTATGACCACCAGACTTTGCGGACTTTGTGAAAGCACCAGAGCCTTCTCCTGCCTCGATCATAGCAGCTGTCTCCTCTGGTGTTCCTGCGTCGAGTACCCCGGGTGTCAGCGCCGTTCCGTATACGAAATGGTACCGAGTCTGGGAGCGGACATCCCCCAAAGACTTCCTCCAAGAGGCAATGGTCATGCCGTTCATCCTTCTGATTGTGGTCTTCCACCTCTGGGGCACGCGGAAGAACCGTCGCAAGGCTCGGGAATGGGCCCAAGCTCATGCACCCTCTCTCCAGAACGAGTTCGCGGTCGTCGGTTTCAATGGTATCCAAAGGTCTGAGGATGAGGCCGCCGAGGTGCTGTCCTCCCCTGATTCGATCATAAAGGAGAAGTCTGCTCAGGAATTCGTCTCCTACGCCACTGGCCGCCAGAACGTGGCCTTTGTTGACGTCGCCATCAAGTTGCCTAAGCGCTACAACCCGATCACGTACTGGATGGATGTTGTTTTCGGTTTCTTGTTTGAGAGCTGGACTAGTCCCACGGAGACCTACGAGGCGATTGCGTACACTTTCGATGGCAAGGAGAAGGATGTCGTCCCGGTCCCGGCTAAGGACACCTCTTCTCTCAAGGTAAACAACTCGACCTACGATGGATTTATCTGGGCCATTGTGCACAAGAACTACATGCGTCAGTTCCGTCAGGACCGCTACGATGCTTCTATGACTTTCACCAAGGAGAACCCGAAGCTCCCACCTTGGGTAACCGTCATGACGGAAAGTGCCGAGATCACCGAGACGCTGCTTACCCCGGAATTGATCCAGGCTGTTGAGAAGGCCGGCGATGATTTCAAGTATCTTATTGTCACTGACCAGCCTGTTGATAAGCCTCAAAAGTGAGTTCCTTGAAAGAACATCCTTGCGATCTATCTAACCTTTTCCAATAGGATCGAGGAGACTGTCCCCCGCAAACGTGTTCATATCTGCTTGTCCCTGCCCTCATCCACTTCCGGCTACGCTTCTTCCCTTCCACTATTCAACCAATTCCTCCGTTTCGCTGACAGGCTCGTCGCCGTGGCTCACTTCCGCGCCGAGGTGATGCGCAAGGTCCGCCACGCACGTGAGGAGGAGACCAAGAAGCTCCGTCGTGCGGACGAGGAGGAGAAGGCCGAGGAAAGGAAGCTGGCAGCTGAAAAGATTAAGAAGGAGGAGCGGGAACGCATTCTGCGTGGCATGAACGCTGAGGAGCAGCGAAAGTTCCTTGAGCGTGAGCGTGAGCGGGGCCAGAAGCGGTCCATGAAGAAGTACAGCAAGAGAGGGTAATCTCCCACGGCGAGAGATCGGGAAGGAGGGGGAAATAATTGGAGAAAAGTGATTGGATCTCCGTTGCCATAGTTTCATATCTTCGTGTACCATGTATTCGTACTTAATTCTTATAAGGTGCTGAGAGATGAAGGAAATTGGACGTTAATAGCTTTATTGTGATGATACAGCCTTGCATGATACCATTTTCCGAGTTCTCCATCTCCAGATTGACAGCGCCCCGTGTGCTGATTCTCAACCTTTTACCATTTGAGCACAGGGATGAGGCCAGCCAGAGCGAAAGGGATACTGCTTGCAAGACGCCACACAGACTTCGACTGTCAGACTGTCCAGGAACAGTATGATTCTCTGGCGTAACCGGGAATCCCTTTCCGTGTCTATCAGGTGGTTTATACCTTCCTTGCGACGTACCCCTGCTGACTCGAGTGTCTAAGAATAATCTTTAGGTAGCTTTGAGGCACTGGGCAACCCATGGGGATGTGCCCCTTCCACGTTGGGTTTCAATAGCGTGCTATTTGACTTCAGCAATAAGATGACGGCCAACACACCAACTGCTTCGCAGAACCTGTGCTTGGATGTTGCGGGATTTGAGAGTCGCCGAATACCTTCTTTCTTCCTTTCTTTGTTTATTTTCTATAAATACGTATATCCTCGTAGCCAATGGGTTATTCGAAATTTGAGTGTTGGGTCAAAGCGAGGATCTAACGACAGGGATATTAGGGTTATATAAACAAGGGTTCGGGTCACTCGTTCTGGCTGCTGCTCCAGCCACCCAGCTCTCCTTGCATTCAAAATATACGTACCGGAAGATTATGACCACCTACAGCTGCTGATCGATATGAAAGCTCAATCTCCGAACCGTGACCAATGGGGTGGTCGCCTGGTGCATCTAGAGCTATCATGTGAAGTCAATGCTCACACTATATCAGGTCGGGTTCCCTCTGGAGAGATAAGTACTGGGATATATCGAATATTTGCTTCTACGAGCTGGTCCTTTTTAATGGCAATGTGTAACCTCGTCTAGAGCGCTACGGGGATATTCACAGTTGTTTTTAATGTTTGGATATCATGAGTCTTTGCTTGGTCCCAGATGAATTAGACTATTTAAGCAGCATCGACTGACTGCTTTCCTGCCTCTTCTTGCACAACAATCACTTGCCTTCACTTCGTATATATCTTTTTCTCTCTCATCTTTCGCTGTTCACTTTACACTACTGTTCCCCGGGACATTGCCGTGATCGCTCTTACTATACACTCCATTTATACCGAGTCCGTCTTAAACGCACATATATACAATATGTATAAATTCTTCACTCTTTCACTTCTTATGACTCTAACCCCCAATGTCCTGTCCGCACCTTTGGGTAATGCGATCACCACCGTCCCTACCGGGCAGATCATCAGGAGCTGCACCACTCCGAATACTATTGCCCTGACCTTCGACGACGGTCCCTCCGGCTACACGCCGCAATTGCTTGACCTGCTGCAGGAATACGGAGCTAAGGCCACCTTTTTCATGATCGGTGAGGGCAGCCAGGCATATCCCGATACCATCAGGCGCATGAGGAGCGAAGGCCACCAGGTCGGATCACACACGTACGTAAACCCCCAAACATGAGCGCCCAGGCTTTTTGTTCCGAAGAGAACTGACCCCTGCAGGTTGGAGCATGCCAGCCTCCCATCCCTGAGCTACGAGCAAATCGTGCAACAGATGACGAAGCTCGAGGACATTCTGCAGTCTGCCATGGGCGATATCCCCACCTACATGCGGCCACCGTATTTCGAAGTCAACGAACAAGTGCTTGCGGCTATGAATGAACTGGGCTACAAGGTTATCCAATCTAGTATCGATACTAAGGATTATGAGAATAATGATATTACGCGGATTGACCGCAGTTATGAGAAATTCGTTAATGAGTTGAATGCCGGTGGCAGCATTGTGCTGGCTCATGATATCCACGAGCAGACGGTGGTTAGTCTCGCTCGGCGGATGATGGAAGAGATCAAGGCGAGAGGGTTCAAGAGTATGTTTTTCTTTTCCTCTCTGGTGTAATAGGATAGAAAGCTAACAAACACAGTGACTACCGTCGGAGAATGCCTGGGTGAACCCGAAGCGGAGTGGTACCGTAAAGGTCGCTAGGGCTTGGACATATGATATGGTTTGAAGTTTGGATGTCCCATGTTGTTTTATCGGTATAGCGTTATAGTAGTATAGCGGTGTTCTGCAAGTTATTTTCAGACTAGCCCTGAAAATCGAATCTAAAATTAATGAAAGTTTTGAATCGGGTCCTCCTTGTCTGTAGTATAGTCCTACGTGGAATCTGAGATAAGCAAACTGCCTCCATTACTTGGCACAAAGTTAAAGACAGTCAAGAGAGCCTAGACATCTGTAGCAGTACTCTATTGGGAATCTCACGGTTCGTATCTCTATAGTAGCGGGTTACACCAGGTGGTGAACCGTGGATGATAGCAGTTCGTACTATATACTACTACTACTACTACTACTACTACTACTACTACTACTACTACTACTACTACTACTACTACTACTGAGTCCTTCTTCCATTTCCCCGATCTCGGTCCGGCCCGAACTTATTCAAGAGAAGATTTAATAAATTTAAATCCGTCCTGACTTCACCGACACGTCACCAGCCATGCACCTCTTGTCACTGTAACCATTCTCTCCAGGAAGGGAATTCTCTTCCGTACTTGAATTTTGCAACTGGGCCGGGGGAGTTTGAACTCGAACACGGTACCTGAAGATACGGGTGGCTATATCTAATACTGTACGTCCTACCACCTACGATATTCCAATCCAATACACAGGGTCTAAAAACAAGGGGGAAAAAAAACAAGGGAAAAAGAAATCAAGACATAGAATTAAAGAGTTGATTATAATTAATAGATCCAGAAATTTCCAAAGAACGGAGACAAAAGAAACACACCCAAACAAAGAAACACATACATACATACATACATACACATCCAGCTCACGAGTCACCCTCACCCTCACCGTCAACGTCAGATAGTAAAGCGGACATTTTATCTCAAGGTAACACAACAGCACCCACCATATTCATAGGCGTACATATTATAAGGCCTAACCGCAAGACAACATCTACCCAACTCAACTGGGAAGTCAGGTACCTACCTACATACCTTTTATTGATATCCAAAGAATCGGATTCAGGGTACTCACCGTCTATTTATTGTGTAGGAGTCAGTTTATACTCGGAGCAGATACCTGATCAGGTTAAATCACACCAGATCAAAATCCAAGAAGAAAGAAAGAAGAAACAAATTAGAAAAGAAGACAAGAAAACAATGTCCCTAAAAACCCACATCTCAAACTTCATCCACTCAATACGAGACCTCTTCAAGGACTGTGCGCTGTATTTACCGGCTAAGGATAGTTGGAGTGAGGAGTATAATTTTCCGTCGGCGCCTATGGCGGGGGCGGGGAGGAGACGGTGATTCTTGTTGTAATTCTTATTTTATTTCTTGGTATAAATGTTTGTGTGTGTTCCTGGCAGGACTTTTACTAATTATATATGTTGTGTATGTATATGTGTTTGTGTATAGGTTGTTGGGTCTGTGTTGAGGATTTTGTATTATTATCTTTGTGTGATATATATCTGTATGTATATGATGTATATTATCTCATGATAACTTATTACAGAGGATTAAGCGAGTGTCAGTCATGCATGGATATAGTTTAAATCAGACTGGAATAGAGGTTCTAGATTCGGGACTGATTTATTAGACTCTTAGGGTTATAGAGTCCTGATATATGGTTTTGAGTGTTACGCATTAATCATTCTGAAACATGGTTCCAGGTACAGGATTTAATCTACTATCTCTCTCTCTCTCTCTCTCTCTCTCTCTCTCTCTCTATATATATATATATATAATCTATCTAATCTAATCTCGATCTAATCTCAATTTATATTCTATGTGTATAGTTTTATGGGAGAAAAGTTGGATCAGTGTTGGCTCCGAGTCTTCTCACTGTTATATCTTGATGTACTGGATTACTACTATCTTTGTATATTCAGTAGGTGGGTGATGTGACAATATGATCGTGTAGCTGTTATGTATGTATATTGGGCAAAAGTAGAATCATACACCCGAGTACCTCTAAATAGACTTATCCAGAATATAACTCATCTCTAGTAATGAGTAGTCAGTCTGCTTAAAAGAATCATTGAAACCCCAAACACAGAACCATTCAGATCACAACTACCCAAACCACAAGATATCCTATCAATCCTATACAAATGTAATGGATCACACAGTAACCACCAAACCAAGAAACGCATACAAAGCACAAGCATCCCAAGCAAAACCCAAGTATTGCACCCCCAACCTGAACACGTCATACTAAGTCAGATTAAAATCGACAAGCTTCTTATTCCTCGTGGAAATGGTTGCACGGCTTTTGGTTGGGTGAGTCATGGGCTAGTTAGTCTTTATCAAGACTACAACCGGAATTGGAACGGCTTTGCTGAATGAAGTAGGTAGATAGGGACTATATATTTCTGGTTCGGTCATTTGGAGGGAAGGAAGGGTGTATGCGTTTTAATGAGATGTTGTATTGTTTGGTTATTGGATACTCGAGGAGGCTTGATGTGAGCATTGTATGTTGTAGGTGCTTTCTATGGGGTCAGATATTGGGCTTTGATGTATACATTTATACTTGTACTTGGCGTTTAACGTGGGATTTATGCGAACTGTGCTTTTGTGGGGGGCGGGTCTATGAGGAAGTCATTGTCTTTTTTCCTTCTTGTTAAAGGTTTTATATGGTATGTGATGGTGAGCGAACCTCAATGTACAGTATTTGAAACTGGATAACAGATGCATGGGTATGTTCGATAAGGGACTTATATCATGGTCGTGAAGGGTTGGTAACGTAAGATAGACATGAATGCCTGGGGTTGGAGGCAAGTAATTGCGGCCTCGGGGCCTGCGATCGAGATGGGATTAACATGGTTGTATGTGGTGGCAGGATTGGCCTGCTTGAGGTAGTAGGTCACTACTAGTGCTGGGATATGTCATCTTGGGAGATTGAATAAGGAGAGAGTATCTAGTTTGTTAATAACTCAAGTCACAGTACATAAGATCGAACGCAATTGCAAAAGGTAGTTGTGAAGGTCAACGGTTGAGTTGTTCTCTAGACTTGGTGTATTACCCAAATAAATTAAAGCACTCCATAATGTACATAAACCAATGCAGACCGAACAGCTGAAAGACGAATACCTCCCAAATGTAGAAAACCGAATGTAGCTTGCAGGTTATTAAAAAAGATAGAGTTGCAGTCTATCGTCATGCTATCGTCGTAACTCAACACGTCCGACTCGAGGGTCGGTCGCTATTAGAATGATTAAAGGCCTTGAAAAAAATAGTTAGAATAGAGTCGAACTGCTAGATAGACGGCTGCGAATGACCTCGGAATCCTTGCAATGCACAATCGCTCAGGTGTGAACAGCTCGTCGACCCCAAGTACCAGCCCTCGGAGATCAACTGTTTCTCCACTTCCAGCCAGTACTTCGCTTTGCCGCCAGCTCCAGTCTTCAGATCCAGATCACCGAGACGGATTTCAACCGTTCCCACTTCGTCGCGCGACATCTATATCCGTTAGAGGACACTCGCCAATAGCAAGAATGACGTACCTTGATGAACATCGTGCAGTCTCGGAGGGTCATTGCGAGTGACTTGTCCCGAGACTGCGCCGGCGGGCCGTGTAGCCCAACATCGCGATGTGCTCTTTGATGAGCGAGAAGCTTCTGCATTGTCCCATTCCAATACAGCACTTTCGCCAACCGCTTCGGGTCTTTGCAGTCCTTGACTGACCGAGTGGCCCGCAGGACGTTCTCGAACTTGTCCGAGACCAAGTCGAGCGGGCAGAATGATCGGTCTGGTTTCCCGCCCCTCGTCCATGCCTCGTGGTTCTTCATATCACGCATTGCGCAAGTACGACATCTGCGAGCAGTAGCCGGCGCCGATGGTGACTGTAGAAGCCACTTCGGTTTTAATTCGGCCAGAACCATTCCTGTGTCGTTGAAGGTGGTCATGTCGGTGATTAGAAGTCCGAACGGCTCAGTAGTGGCGAGATATACGCCTTGACGTCGTTTAGAACGACTGCCGTCCATCTCGGCGAGACGCAGTTGATCATTGCAATGCTGGACCAGTCCTCGTGGGAGGTATACCAGCTCCTGATCCACCAGCTCCTCCGGCTTGAAGAGAGGGCGGATGTTCTTGTCGAAATTTCGAGTAATCTCCTGATAGGGGATCCCGGAAGGTGTATCCTTTCGCAATCGAAGCAACTTGCCTTTGAACTCGGGTGGGACGCAATAGGAGTCCACCACCCCCGGCCCAGCAACATTAACTGCCAGCGGCAACTCTTTCTTCGATGCAATAGCTGACTTCATGGAGACGATGCGATATATCACATTGGCACCGCCCTCAGCCAGATAGACGAGCTGAGCCCCTATTGGGAGCTCTAATAAATTGGGCTTGGTCATCCGTTAAGTTGTGAGGCAGTGAACTAGAAATAGTTTGTGCGGAAGAACCATGGCCACAGCAGATTGCTTCAAAACACCTACAACCCCAGTAATATGGTGTTGAGAGGGTCGGGGGAAAGAGCCAACGAACGTTGTCAGGCGTCAATCCCTTGCACTTTAGGTGCGCTGCTACTAAATAGTTTCAGGAGCTAGCAGGGGGGGTGGTATGGGGCGCAATGGAAAAAGCAAGAGGATATAGTAAGTACACCGATGCAATGATCTCACACGGACGAAAGAGCCTCCTAGGAGATTGTAAAATGGCCCAACACCGCAGCAAAGCCTAGAATAAAACAGGATAAGGCGGTATCGCACTCAAACGCTACCGAGTATTTTTGGGCCTTTTTTTTTTGCGTCGGATTTTTTGTTCTTATACTGGCCAGAATTATTCTGGGGGGGGGAGGGGGGGCCCAATTCAGTTTGGACGAAAGTGGATACAACTTCCAGGGCAATTTTATATGACCTCTCAATACCGCTACACTACCTTTGCGGAGCGGATTGGCTAGGTTGGGACAGGGAGAGACAGGCGGAGGAGATTCACCTCAAGACAATGTCCAGCCGATAACGTTTTAGTGGACAGTCTCCGATCTAGTCTTTCAGCGTGGTGCAGGGTTCTAGTCGTATCAGCAGGCGTGGCGTTTGCCTTGGGAGCCTGAGGCGACTGGATTTGCCAATCAGATCACGTCTGCCGAGACAACTTCACCAGAGACTTTGATATTGTTTCCAGGAAATCACCTCGGCCGGCAGAATGATGAGTCGCATGCACCTTGCGAACGAAGTAACGTAGGTGAGTGGACTGCGCCAGTAGGAGTTGCGTCCGATGCGACCACGATCGTAAGGCGTCGGGCACACAGTGTGAATGCGAACCACTGACAAGCTACTGTGCTTAGGATAGAGCGATTTATACACAGCGTTGACGATAGGCGGTCAGCGACGCTGTACTCAACGGGACAGGCCAATAAATAATCCTCTGATGGATCAACAATCACGAAGAATAGAAAATTCTCCACAGAATCATGTGAAAGGCAGACCAGGCTAAGAAAGTAGTAGACGAACTATACGAAAGACTGCGCAATCGCAAGAGGTCAGAGCGACAGCGTGAGAATGTCCCAGTGGTTTGCCACAACCGCGATCACCGCTTCGTTTCTGGGCGAATGAGAGCGAGGAACGAAGATATCAAGGAACCAGAAAAGAATGTCGCACTTGAAGAATCAAGTGAGCGAGTAGAAAAAAAAAATGTAGTCCCCGTCAAAGCAATGTGTTTTTGTTTCAGAATAGGAGAAATGGAACCAAATAGTGGATTGAAAAGACGGGACGGCAGGTAGTTATTCGGTCCCTGTTCAGTACATGAGGTTGAAGTTGAGGTTTGACGTTCAATGCCTTACCCGTTAGAAAAGGGAGAAAAATCCCCTCAACAGGGCTGACGATCACGTCCAGATGTACAATGACGCAGGGTCTAGTTCGACAAGTGGATTGGAAGCGTGAGGGGAAAAAAATAAAAATAAAAGAAAAATAAAAAGGAATAAAGAGGAAGACCGCTAAACGGGTTAAATAAAATCAAATCGGTTCCATGGTTGGCAATGGCAGGTTTATTAATGCTTTTTGTCCGTGATGTTCGGTCAGCTTGGAGAAAGGCTGGCTGGTGATAATCTTTTCTAGCCTTTTCTTTTTCCTATCATATTGTTTACCCTCGGTTGTATCTTTAATCAATGTCAACATGTTTGTATCTCTCCCCTGGCAGTAAATATTCTGATTTGAAGGAACTGTAGAAGTTGCGAGAGGCATCGAAACCGCCGATCCCACTGATTAGCATAAGTCTGCTCCCAGGATCATTAGATTTGGACGGGGATCAGAGGTTTTAGTTGCAAATTTATTGCACGACGCGATCTGGGGTATGAATTTTTTTTTTTTTTTTAAAAAAAAAAAAAAAAAAAAAAAAGGAAAAAAGAAAAAGAACAAGAACATCGATATTTCATTAAGGAAAAAGCAACGGAGCGACCAGGCAAGGCTTATCCGACCAAAGACCATTTGTGAATGGAAAATTGCCCCGAATCAGATTCATCGTATATGTTTAGCAGATGTGGAGCCTGTTCCTGTCGGCCCCAATGAAGATGGTCATGACGCTTGAGGGTCATTAAATACTAGTGTTGATGGCTGAGTAGTGGGGGTGTTTTGTATATCAAACACATGACTTGATACCTTGTAAGTATAAACAGAGGTAAACATCTATGAGAACAAAAGATCAGGCAGATCAAGAAGAAATGAATGCCCTTGATCTTTTTTTATCTATAGATTCCAACATGGCCCTGGCAAGAATACCGGCTGAACAGTGAATTGATCAATAGATTACCCCTCCATGCATTAAATTTTGCCCCGCGTCTTAGTTTAACAACGTCAACATCACCAGACAATCCCAAGTCAATTCTTTTTCTCTCTCACAATCTCTCACGCACACAATTCTATTCATAGATTAAACTTTGATATTTCAATTCGAACCTGATTGATTATCCACTGTCCAAAATCACGCTATTAATCAAACTCGCAACACCCAACCGAAAAACCCACCCAGTAACACCACCGATCCAATGGCCTCCTCCGACATCTCTTCTATCCCAACACCAGCCCACTGCACCGCAGACTTCTGCCTAATCCCGGTAAGATCCGAATCTTCCTTCCAAAACCCTTCCATCAATCCCGACAACACCGGCAAAAACCAACTGTATACATGTAACCCGACCAACTAACCCAAAACCCACGCATTCGCTGTCCAGATCGGCACTTCCTCTCCCTCCGTCTCCGCCCAAATCGCCGACGTCCAACGCCTGATCGAGAAATCCGGTCTCAAGTACGTGATGCACAGCGCTGGCACAACCCTCGGTATGAAATGCGATGAAATGATTGAGTCCCACAACCCCTGAGCCCATGATGTGTTGTTTGTCCTTCTGGTATTGGTCCGATTGCGAAGCTGACGGTTGTGTGTCTCTGTGTGGCATGTTTAGAGGGGCCCTGGGACAAAGTTCATCAGGTTATTGGACAGGCACATACGGTTCTGCATCAGCAGGGGATTGTGCGCATCCAGACGGATGTGAGAGTTGGGTCGAGGTTGGTTCCTTTTTTTTTTTCCCCTCTGGTCTTTGGGGTTTGATTTGTGGGGCGTTGGGGTGCTGTGTGCGCCTTCCACCCCTCTTTGGCAGGTCGTGCGTTGTTTGTGGTGACGAGGGCTGATCTCGGGTGGTACAGGACCGATAAGGAGCAGTCGTTTGAGGATAAAGTAAATAAGGTACGGGAGTTGTTGGGGAAGGAGTAAGTGGTTTTGCGATTCTTTCTTTCTCGAAGGTGTATGATCTAGTTGCACTCGTTGGGAGATGAAGGTTTGTTCGGGTATATTCCATTTCTAGGTAATATCTGACAGGCTGCTACGTACATGGCATGATATGGTATGAATGTGGCTGGTATATATGGACAAACATAAAGACGGCTCATCTATATTCAAAAGTCAAGTCATGGCTTTAACCCAAAACGCCGATTTCCTGTGTCCCCGTGTACATGTGACTTTCCAATAATATCGACAGCGAGGCTAATCCGTAAATATTGCAGCCTCGAAAAGTAACAGCGCTGATTTCAAGCTCGTGCGTCGCCAATTAAAACAACATTAACATGGGGGATATGGGGGGGAGGAGAATGAAGAAACGAGATGGACGGATGTCGGAAGGACCTCTTCCGCTTAGAGCGTGATACCGCCGCCGAGGAGGCTGCCCCAATCGCCTCCCACCCAGACCCATTCGCCCATGCTGGGATTGGAGCCCAGTTTCGCGCTCTGCACCAGTTCAACCAGTCCCTTGAAGACGTTGGAGTAGGTGGAGGCGCCGCTGGTCTGGGTGGCGGCCGTTAGGTTGGTGCGGCCGACAGCATTGGTGACGCCGTTCAGGCTGTCGACAGTCTTGATGGCGGGGCCCTTGTCGAAGAAATCAACCAGGATGAAGGCTGGTTGGCGGCTGTAGGCTTCCTTGCACTTAGTGGCTGCATCGCCTAGGTTGCCGGTTCCGCCGGACGGCGCGTTAGTGGTCGACACGTAGCTGGAGTTCGGATACTCCAGGGTGAGAACTGTCTGGTAGAGGAAGTGGTTCATGAACGGCAAACGATTCGACGAGAGCGCAGACGACAGGTCGTTCTGGAGGCTGGATGGACGGTCGGGGTTGCAAGAAAAGTTGGAGGGGGTCGTTACGTCGTAAGGGTTCTCCCAGATGAAGGTGAACTCGTCCATGAGGTACGGGGCCACCGTATTCTTGGATGCATCCAAAGATGCTACAAATGTCATTAACCGAGTTCCATTGTTGATGAGACTTTCTAACGTTGGCCACGAGCTCGGCGCGGAAGTCTGGGAGGTCGGTGTATATGCATAGTCGACGAGGTTGGCGGTTTGGAATTGCGAATGGAGATCGGAGGCAGAAGCGTCGTCGGAGTTCACCAGTAACAACGTAACCACTAAAAATGGGAGTCGTCGTCAGCGCCAATCTTTGATTATCGACCAACAGGGAAAACAGGAATGAGGGTATAAGATGCATGATTAACATACCGTCGTTCTTGTTGGAATCCAACCAGCTCTTGATCTCGGACAACCACGTGCTCAACTTTCCTGCGTCCAGCAACTCACAACTAGAATGGCATAGATGCCATTCACTATCTTTCTTATGGACCTGAGCCGAGATCAAGCGAACGCCAGCGTCGAGCTGCACCGTAGTATTGAAATACCTGAAGTAGGGTTAGTAACCAAGAGCAGGGGTTGGTGGGATCGCCCTTCGTCAAACTTACTGATTCCCAGACGTCGAATAGCCAGTGGAAGCATCTCGTACAAAAGGACTGTCATGTGCACCCAGATGAGTGATCTCGCCGTAAGATTTCGAGCATAAATCGGGCGAGTTATTGCATGCCGTTTGCCGCGGGAGCACCGTTCCGGCAGCAGCAAAAGGAAGCAACGCTAAGAGGCCAAACCCTAGCATATTGACAGCGGCGGGATATGTTGATGATAACAATAAACAACCAGGGATGAGCGGCGTCAAATATGTAACGGGTGCAGTGGAAAAGGAGAACGAAGGGAGGTAGGTGGATATGTATGTACTATGCAATGGAACTATTGATATGACTAGAACACGATAGCCCGTGCGATATGGAGTAGCAGTACTGGCGTTGATGAAAAAAAAAAGAAATTGTAAAGAGGCTTGTTTGTTTCAGAGAGAAATCCCGACCAGTCTATGAATCTGATACAGAGATGAAGAAATTGAGGACCACGATCCAAAGAAACAAACCCCACTCCTTCAATTACAATGGATAAATAAAAAGTTGGACGTTCACCCAAGGCAACAACACACCGCTAGTGGATCTCCACTGGGAGGAATCAAGACGCATGTCGTCGATCGGGAGGGTGATAGTGGACCATGGGGACGGTATTTTATTAGGGACGGAGTCTGCTGGACGCGTTGCCTCTGCGACTATTCTTAGAAAGACAAGGCTTTGTGGTGACGCGCCATGCGTGGCTCAGCCAACCAATTAACCCTAATTTGGCCGTTGCTGTGGTCCCGACCCTTCCAGACGGGGGTGCTTGGCAATCATCCAGGATCAATCATCAGGTATTCCTCATAGAATGTACTACAACAAGTGGTTCTGACGTTTGTTTCGGAAGAAACATTCCAGTGGACAGATCTGAACAGGTGCAGTGCAGGAGAATGTTATCTAATCTATCTATCGCAGAGCAGACAAATCTATCTATATATTGTTCTGGTATCATTATCTCATACATGCTAGTCCCGTTTGGCACTATTACTATTATACAATTCTCTCATACGAGAGTAACCCGCTCCCTGTAGGTAAGCTGACCTCATCTTCTTGATCCTTCTCCGCCTCGTCCGGTTGGGAGGGTTTACCAACCCTTTAGTATCGCGAACCTCCCGGTCCCCAAACAAGGACGGCTCTCCCCACGCAAGATTGATATCTTCGAGGACTCGCACCACACTGTAAGGATTTTCGTGCCGCAACATGCGGTTCATACGACGATTGACCAACCCCTGCCGTCCGTAGAGTACTGCCAAGCGATGTCGGCAAGCCCGGCGGATCCATGCCACCGAGAGGTGAACCCCATTCTTTTCAAGTTCACGGAGAAGTACTAGACCGCGTACCCAGGGGATCAGGCTCTCATATGGATCCCCCTGCGTGACCATCCACTTCCGCTGTTGAGAAACCCGCGTCCTAAAGCCCCACGCGACGATGGCAGCCTGCATGTTTCGACTGAATATCTTGCAGAGTAAGGGGTCCCCATGCTGCTGTGGCAGAGCGCCTGTCTCGCGTTGAGATTTCTTTGGATATGAGACGACGGACCGGGTAGTGTTAGAGCTAGAAGAATATTGACGGGCTAGCCATAAACAGCATTTCCGGAGTTCGTCCCAAAGGTTGAGCATCCCTAGGCGCTTCAGCACCTCAACCCAGAGCTCCGTAACCGCCAAGTCGCCGTTAGAGGTGCCATGGCGTAGGGTGTGAGAAACAAACTTTATCTCTTTCGTAGCAGGAATATCATCGCGCCTAGGTGGTTTTCCCGGTGCCCGTGGAATGAGAACACGTTCGGCGATGAAGTCAATGCTCTCTTGAGACAGCGTCGCGCCGCGTAGGGCCATGTTGTCAACGACTTGAATCGCCATCTTCCACTCCCCGGCTGCCAAAAATTTCCGAAAATGAACGTTGGCAAGATCCGATTTGTCTTCGAATATCTGGCCGAGAATTGCTAGGGTTAGGTTGTACGGACGCCAGTCGCGGGCGACATAGTACGATAACAACAACGACTCTTGCAGTTGAGCGTCCTCTAAGACATCTGGATGCTGATCACTGTGAAGTAGATCGGACAGGAGGATATCACGGTTTTCCGTCGCTAACTTGCGCAGGAGGCGTACAAATACGCTGTTGCCTAATGAAATACCTGCTTTCTGAAGCTCCTGGAGTTTCTCAGCTATATCCTGGCAACCATGCGCTCGGATAGCCATCTCGCGTAGTGACTGAGGCCCAATGGTCGTCACGCCGAACATTCGTAATCCAGAGAGGATCATTTCAAACCTTAGAGCTTTTGTAGCGAACAGTCTGGCACCGAAGTCGTCCTTGAAAGGCTTCTCCTCTAGCCAGGCTTTCCCACGAGGTTCTGAGTGTTGATCCTCTGGCTGCCCTGCCACCTCATCTCCTGGGCCAGATTCGTCTTCGCTGATCGCTTCGATTTGGTCGGGGAACCGAATTCTGGCATAGTGATGGAGCTTCTGAATAAACCGAGGAGACCCATACTCATTAATGTGTCCGATGAGTGGCTGAATCTCCTCGTATGACTGCGGATGGTCACCTCGCTCGACAAGGAGTTTATGTATTCGAGGGGCATGGTCGATGCAGTCACTCTGTAGCACCGCGGATATGGCTTGGCCGTAAATTTTGTGGCCGTGTGTAGCACGGCATATCTTCTCGAAGGCCCTTAACCCCGCGGGAATCGAAAGACGTTGGGGCTTCCAGGGGGTGGTAGATGCAGTGCTGAATCTGTTGGAGGAATCTATAGCCGCTCGAAGGACACTCATGATATCGTTCGGACAGGATAAATGGGGATCTCGAAGCCGTTTGTGCCATTCCACTGCTTGCTGCGCCAAGCCACGTTCGAGGTACCCCCCAACGATACTTTCGTAGATCCTATCCCATCGCCTTCCTGTTTTGACCCATAACTCAAAAGCATAATCCGCCAGCTCCTTCAGTATAACCTCCTGTTTCAAACCCAAATCCACAAAGCTTTGCCAGAAAAAGTCCGCTGTGTCCCCAGAAACAGGAAGTTGTACTCCTTCCACCCGGGTCATCAAGCCCTCCCAGATATCCAATGTGCCTCTGTCTCCATAATGCCGTTGTCGATAGCGAAGCAAATCCTCCCAGAGCGCGAAGTCGTGCCGCCGGTTCGGGTCATCAACCAGACGAGTCCCTATGCCATCAGTGTGTCCTATATCCGACTCGAACTCAAGTTTTTCCGGCTGTAATAATAAGCCCCGTGGTGGGCTAGTAGCTTGTACACCAGTGGATGCATCCTTTGTCTGTCCGTTGTTTTTCGATCGTGTCTGTGGCGCTTGTATCTCATATACACGAAAACTAAGCGGTGGTCGCGCAGGTCGTGAACCAAAATCAGCACTAGCTGGTTGTTCTGATTCCACCGGCTGTGCACTTCGGTCTTGTCGCGAGGCTTGTCTGTAGCGTCGTAAACACTCGCATTGGTATCTGGATTCTAGCTGCTCAATTCCAATGGGCGCCGATATCAGAGAGTCGAGAACCGAGAGAGCTGATGGTCTCTTCAGTAATCGAAGGAGAGCCGGTCGCATGAGTGATAAAAGGAGAACGGTGGGGGGGAAGTAATTGATATGTTAATCATCCTCCTCACCTATACCTTATATGTCGAAATCCATAAGGGTCGAGGAGTAAAAGGAGTGGCCGTACTCGCCTCTGAAGCTCTTTGATACCGCGGACACTTTTTGGCAATGACGGAGACCAGTATCACGCTATGCTCTTCTAGGTTTAGGCTTTTCAAAAATCACATGAGAACATTCTTTACTAAGCAACGAACCTGAAAGGCGGAGCGATCAGGAAAGTCATGTGATATCCAACTCCCAATTCGGATCCACACCTCACGACATCGAATGATCACTGCTGCTGCCAGTCTTTCACCTGTCATTGTCGCCTCTGTCTCCTCAATTTCCTCAATCTTTCGCTTTCGCGCACCGCCAAAATGTTCCGCACCGCCCCTCGTATGGCCGGGTATGTACTTTTCAATTGTTACCTAAATTGCATATCCGCGCACAGATCTAGCAATTGAGACCCGATCCGCCGGTGAATTTGGTGCTCAATTGGTCGAATCATGCCTAGTCTTGCCTAGTCGACCCCCAATGAATATAGCCTAAGCTGATGTCTCAATTTTTGCTCCTCTAGATTCGTGTTCCGCGAGAACCGTGTCCCTTACTACCAGCGTCTTTTCCAGCAGCACGACGGCAAGCGTCAGTGGTGGAAGGTCAGTTGATCTACAGATTAACCCTGTACGATATGTCGGATAAGAAAGGCATCCTAATGACTTCGTTGCTGCTTAGACCGAGCGTAGCAAGTACGTCATGTACCCCTACCTCCTCTCCGTCTACGGCCTGGGTGCTGGTGAGTGCTATCTGCATATTCCGCATGCTTTGTTTGAACGCTAACTTCTTTAGCCACCACCTACGCTATGATCCGCATGGTCTTCGTTAGTAACCCTTCTGCTCCTTGGGCTATGCCTAGCTTCCCAGCTAAAGCAACCTACACATTGTGGGTACTCTGCTAACACTGTATACAGGGCCACAAGACCTGGTTCGGCAAGGAATAAATGAGGATCTCGCCAAGCTACATTTGTCCTAATATACAAAAGAAGAGCCTCGTTGCGATCGGCGGTGTATCTCTATTTTTTAAGATGGATTGGTTGAGAGGAAGATATTCAACGTTGTATATAAGATAAAGCTAGGGCGTCAATGTGTGGATTCTTTCCTCAACTCAATCCTTAACTTTATGGCTGAAAGCTTGCTGTGTCCATGGATAGACTATATTAATCTCGGATGATGCTTATATCCATTGCGTTTTCTAATAAACCATTCAGTAAGTTCCTCTCGCTTTGAGTGCGGGCGGCACTTGTGTGATGGTTCCCTCTATATAGTAGTAGGACAATAGCTAGACGAGACAATTATACCTTTATGTCTTGATTCCACTTATACAGTTAGAGAGAGCGCACAATGCCCATAGCTATAAACATCTCTCAGCTGACTCCGAATGATTTTCAAGAGGAGCTGCCTTATGGCTTAGTAAGCCATTTTGACGGCGATTGCATCCAATGGATGTTGATCGGATAAGCCACTGCATATCAATCATGTTCAATCGATACTAATAGAAGGCGACAAGCATCGCAAAGTACATAAGACTTTCCTACATAGCCATGCTATACATAGCACATACGGGCGCATTATTATTCACAGGTTCCGTTTAGTGGTCGAGTATCGCACTAAATCAAGTATATACTGGTATGCTACTCCACATTATATACACATTTGGTACCCTGACAGTTTCTCGCAGATATCCATGCCATAACTGCCAACGGAAATGAACCGTACATCTGCTGGACGGCCAGCAAAACGAGTGCGCCAGGCATGTGAGCCGTGCAGGTCAGTCCACTAACATATTTATACAATACAACAACTGAGTTAAATATCAGGCGCAAGAAGGCAAAATGTCCAGGAGAACAGCCAGTTTGCTCACTGTGCGCACGACTACAACAGCAATGCGCATATGCCGAAGAAGGAAGAAGATCACTAACAAATGGAGCTGGGGCTGGAGATCCCGTCCCTGTGCCATCTACTCCAGAGATAAAGATCTCTCAAGCTTTGGTAAGAACCGATCCGCTGGAGCTTTTAAAGCAGACCTGGTAACATACGCCACAGGAGGACCGCTTAGGCAGCCTTGAAACCAAGATGGGTGAGGTCCTGGATGCTTTAGGGTACGCCAATCACATTACGGCCATACCAAGGAACTACTAATATTTTCATCAGTCGGAATAAACAAAGAGCTGAGCAACAGACAACAATGTCTTTTATGCCACCTACCCTTGGCGGCTCCGTAACATCATCCTTATCATTGAGCCAACTCACACCTCTTCCGACGTGGGAAAATGTCCTTGCTATTGCAGAGCTGTATCTGCTATACTGCGACTCACAGCCTCTCCCTCTTTTTCATAGGGACAGCTTCCTCAGTAGTCTAGGAAATCGTGACCCGGAGGTTATTTACGCCATTCTTGCCTTGAGTGTCCGATTTGCCGAGGATCAATATCGCGACACCAATGATTTAGCAGCTCGCACCAGCGGTTATACAGAAGTGGCCCGCAGCTTAGTGATGAGACGGGTATCAGAAGGACCCGTTGAGCTTTCAACTTTACAGTGTTTATGCCTTCTGAGCTTAGTGGATTTCACGAGTAAGATAGTTGTTGAAAGCTGGCTTGTCTATGCTAACTGGACTTGTAGATGGAAATACTCATCGCTCGTGTATCCATAGCAGCCTGGCTATGAATTTAGCACAGTGTGCGAACCTCGCATCGGAGTCTCATGCTGTACTCTCGCCCGCGGCACGAGAGGAGCGCAGGCGATGCTTCTGGAGTATCTGCCTGCTCAAGCGCCTTCATGGAATGGAATTTGACTATTTGGATCTCCCAGATGGCAGCTTCCCATCTTACCCAGAGAGTCCTAGCATGCCGCAGTCTCGTTCACCAAACGACAAGACTGATGGAGCTCGGACTACTGATCTCAAGGATCAAGGCATAGTGGCCTATGTGATCATGCTCAGTGAAGTATTTGCGAAGACTGCTAGATATGTCCGCCGTCACGGGAAGCCAACCAACGTACCTCCGTGGTCTTCGCAATCAGAATACTCCAAGATAATCACACTTCAGATGGATCTAGAAACGTGCGTGCCGTATATCCATCGATTCAAGCCTGCTAGCTTATCTGAGAGGACACTCGAGGATCTTCAAGCAAACCGAAACTACTGGGGTCCGTTCTTCCTAAACCAGTGCCTGTATCATACCATCTTATGTCTCCTCAACCATCCACTTCTACTTTCGCTGAGCCTGAGGAATTTTCGAAGCACTATCCCTGAGATATTTCTGCAACATACCTCTGACCTAATATCAACACACACTACCTGGATAATACACTTTATAAAGTATTTTGAAGAGAAGTCGTTCATGGTTTCAGATCCGTTCCTTGGGTACAGCGCCGCCGTCGTGGCTACGATTGAATTACAGCTGAGCTTTACCGAAAACTCCACCATCCGTCAAGAGAAGCGTGACCGGTTTCTCACCTGCGTCAGCTTTGTACAGAAGCTGGGGGAGAAATGGCCGTATATGGCCCGATTGGTATGTCTTAGTGTATTGATTAGAGACAACAGGCTAACTGAGATATTTGTACCGCAGGCCGACAGATTACAACGTTTGGAAGATGCTGTCTCTGCTTCCTACCAACCCGAATCCGGAGTTCAAAATAAAAGTCTACTAATAGATCTCTCTCGTTTCTGGGAGATTCTTGAATACTCATCAAATAGCGACTCAGACTCTGCCAGACGCATGTTCGGCGACTCTTTATACTCGGAGCCTCCCACATTTGCCGGAGAAGTATCTCAAACATCTCCCCTACCCGAACCATTTCGACTCGGTCCCCAACAGGGACTTTCACCATCTCCCATGCCACAGTATGGTCTTCAAACTCCGTTCCCTACAGGCCCGCCGTATACTATGGAGCCAGGAAACTCACCGCGGCCTGATGTGCTAGACGACGAATTCTCAATTCTTGCTGCAAACTTCTTTTCCCAAGGACAAGAGTTCTTACGAAACTGTGACAATAGGGCGGGGATCGGAAACTTTTGATGCTGCGGTGATTTATCTTTCTCTTTTTCTTACGAAGTCAAGTATTTGTACATTTCAATAACCCTATTGTACTCACCCCGATTAGTCGGGTAGGTAAAATGTATATGAGTCTCCTAGAATAGCCACCGGCTTGGCTACAGTTATCTTTTGTCTTATTCATTCATTCATTATGTTTGGTCGTTATATAGCCTAGGTTCTCTCTTATATTACAGCTGACTTGGGAACAGGCAAGCAGAAAGCGGCCAAGAGACCAAATACCACTAGTGGAGGTTGATGTTGATGTTATCACACCGTGGCCCCTATTCCTGATATCTCAGCAGACACTGGCGTGCATTTCAAACGAGCCTTTGGTGTGGGGTACATGACCTTCACCACACCGTCACTGATCTTGAGGTTATATCAGGGCACAATTCAATTCTTCAGCTCTGGTTCGTCCAGTGCAGCCTTGAAATAACTCACGAACATCCATACGTCGGTGAAGGTGTTGTACAGTGGAGTAGGGGCAACGCGGACAACGCCCGGCTCTCTCTTGTCGCAAACTATACCCCCTTCTTGTAATTTCTGAGAGACGTTCTGCAACAAGCCGGGCTTCAGTAAAACACTGAGTTGAGCCCCTCTTGCCTCGGGATCTGCTGGTGTGATGATGCGGAAAGAACGTGTTTCGTCAGTGGTATCCTTTAGCAAGAGATGCTCCAAGTACGCCGTTAGCATAACGGACTTCTTGCGCAGTTCAGCCATAGATGTCTCGTCGAAAACAGACAACGAGGCGCAGAGACATGCAAGATCGATAGCCGAGGGATTCGAAAGTTGCCAACCGCCTGCTCCGGGGATCGGCTTGAAATCTTTTCGGACATGTTAGCTCTAACCGCTTCCCTGGTCTTTCACTACTTACTATTATCCATCTTGAACCTCACGCTTCTATCACCACCATACCACCCGGTCAGACGATGCCTAAACTTTGGAGCGTCCTCTCCTTCGCTATAATCAACTCGACCATGCCTCTCATGGACGAAAAGTCCTCCCATTGCCCCAGGTCCGGCATTTCCGTATTTATACGTGCACCAGGCTGCGAAGTCGACATTCCAATCATGTAGTTTCAGCTCAGCATTGCCGTACGCATGCGCTAAATCCCACCCAACAGTAAGATTTCGTGACTGTGCATAGGCTGTGATCTTTTGGATGTCGAAAAGCTGTCCAGTATAGTATTGGATTCCTGGCAAAAGAATGAGAGCTGCACTTTCAGCATGCTCGTCAATGTAAGACAAGATCTTTTCTGTGGAGATCTCGTACTCGCCCTCATCTGGGCCAATGAGAACCATGGATTGCTTCGGGTCGAGATCGTGCCAGGACAGATGAGATTCAATGGCATACTGCATTGGCGTTAATACTCGCGGGCTTGAGGAGATGGGGTCCGTTGTCAAACATGGCGCACTTATACTTACATGATCACTAGGGAAAGCCTTCCAATCCAACAGAATCTTATGCTTTGTTGGAGTCGGTTTATAGAAGCTTGCAAGCAAGAGATGAAGGTTTGCAGTTAGGGTTCCCATTGCTGCAACTTCATCTGCTTGTGCTCCAACGATCTTACTCATCGATGCTGCGGCTTGTTCTGAAAGCAATTGCCATTGTTTCAGGGGAGAGCCCTCAAGATCTACGAAATGACCAGATACACCAATTGACGACCAAGTATCTAACTGTGCCTCCAGGTATTTCGCTGTGGCCTTTGGTTGAATACCCAGGGAGTTGCCACAGAAGTAAATGCACGGGTCTGATGAGAGACCTAGGAGCCTGTCAGACGAGAACCTGTGGAGAGATTTGGAAGGGTAGCCAATACCTGGCTTTGCAAGCTTTTTGCTATTTATGTTTGCCTTCGAAGGAATAATGAACTTATCACGAAATGATGCCAATGGGTCTGCTGCGTCGAGAGACGCCGCATATTCCTTTGACCCTGCAATTTCAGGGAAAACCGGCTTGGACAATTTGACGTTAGACATCGTGTGTTGACTTCGGTAACTTCTCGAAAGTATTATAAAGAATGATTTTTTTTGCTAATCCCGTGGACTACAGATGTGTCTTTATACGTCATTGCATGTTAGCTGCATCTCCTCGTCCTTTGGTCGCTTAAGCCGGATGGCTATCCGCTTCCGCCTCACATCCGTGTATTGATAATAGGACCACTCCGACAATACCCTTCTTCGGCAGGGGACCCATACCATATTGCACTCCTATAATTGTTCCTGCTGACGTGAATATTATACTATCTCGGAGTGTGCGCCGGTTTTGTGATGTTATGTTCATAGATTGACTGACCCGGAAGCCGCTTTTTGATCCGGCCCTCTTCCGTCGTACCCTCGATATCTGACCATTATACATTAATAAACATGTATAAGAGTTAGATATTTCGACATCAGTCTGTCGTGCGAAAGACAATTCCAAGAGAAAAAATTTCCCGTCACAAGATAATCTTTCTATCACACACACCATGCGTTATACTCCCGAGATCTCACTCGACGAATATGGCGTGTCACTTCAGAATGGCTTCCTTCCTCATTCTCGCCCGTTGAAGATGATGGAAAATCCTTATTACTGGCCATGGGAGCATATTGTTAGTGAGCTACCGGACCATATACGATTCCGAACAATAAGGCAAGCTGTAGAAGCACTACCTATCCTTTCAACGTCGAAACTACAAGGAGAGCCAGAATGGAGGAGAGCATATCTTTTACTTGCCTATCTTACACATGCTTACATCTGGGGTGGTGAAAAACCGAAAGATGTAAGTCTCACTACTACAGAATCACTAGACACCTCGTTAACTGGACATACAGGTTCTGCCCCCCGCTATATCCTCACCATTCCTCGAAGTCTCGAGTCACTTAGAACTCCCCCCTTGTGCTACCTACGCAGCGCTTAATCTATGGAACTACAAAACCTCCGATCCCAACGAAGACCTCACAGACCCTGATCTTCTATCAGTGACGGCTTCATTCACCGGAACCAAAGACGAAGAGTGGTTCCTAATGATCTCCGTCGCATTGGAAGCAAAAGGAGCACAGCTTATCCCGTTGATACTCGACACAGTCCACGCCGTCAGTATCGATGACGCTCAACGTGCGTGTGATTCACTCCTCGCACTCAGCGAAGGCCTTAAGGAACTTCGCACACTACTAGAACGGATGTATGAAAAGAACCGCCCCTCCGTATTCTACCACCAACTACGCCCGCTTCTAGCCGGCAGCAAAAACATGGCCTCAGCCGGACTACCTAATGGCGTCTTCTACGACATCGGCGAAGGTCAAGGAAAATGGCATCAATACAGCGGTGGAAGTAATGCACAAAGCTCCTTGATCCAAACATTTGACATATTCCTGGGCGTGGAGCATATAGCTACCGGAGGCATGAAGACTAATGATGCAGTTCAGCCAAGAGCTAAGAACGGATTCATGCAAGTACGTATTATCTGGTATCCCGGTCAGCCCGAATGAGGACTAAAACTTACCCCCTCGCAGGAAATGAGAAACTACATGCCCGGTCCTCACCGACGCTTCCTCGAGATGCTCACCAGGGTCTCGAATGTCCGTGCTTACGCGCTCAGTCATAAGGCCGACTCGCCAATCCGAGACGCTTATAACACAGCTGTGATGTCTCTAGGGGTCTTCAGGGACTCGCATATTCAAATGGTCACGAGATACATCATCATGGCGGCGAAGATGAAACCGCCAACCAATGGATCGACACAAGTCAATTTGGCCACGTCGACGACGACCCATATGCGAGACAAAAACGAGAAGCTTACCGGGGGGATCCATGGTACGGGTGGGACAGATCTGATACCGTTCCTTAAGCAAACCCGGGATACGACTAAAGCGACAGCAAGTTATGATTGAGCGTCTACATACCAAAATTTGTTTGTTAATCTAATGTACATATTGAGACTGAGTGCAAGCATGAGAAATCTCGGGATTAGCTCTTTTGCGTGCTTGGAATATGCTTATATCTTTTCTATACCATGATGCAACTAATTGAAGTCTTGACTTTTGGTTCATCCGGGATATACTTGTTCGTATACACGGACCCTTATTGCTTATTTGGTCCAGCCCATTCGCATCTGGCCTGTCATGATGCCGCGGCAGATGACATACAACTACGTGGACACCTGTTATGGTCTCGAATCGCATCAGATTGCCCATTTCTGATTAAAGTTCCGTGGTATTCCTCGTCTTTCAAACTGGCCCACAATTGTCACCCGATATTAGGGTCCATGGTTATCTTCGGGCCCGGAGACGGAGGCGGATACGGATGTTGAGGACGGAATTCACTCACACTTAGGGTTGTGGAGTCTCTGACATAACCGATAACGATCAATGCTTACGATTAATCAATAGTAAGCGGTGGGATAGTGTGGGACTAATTCCATAACTGAATTGATTATGGATTATACGAGCATTTTAACGGAGCGATTACTGCAGCTTCTTGAAGATGAGATTAAGCTATTCAATTCATTAGGTCATCTAGGCCATTTCTGTAGTAGGTTCAGTGAACGGTGTAAGCTCTTCTGGTTGTTCCTATACAGGAAATGAAGGATGTGATCCTTCTAGGAGAATGTTTGGGTATAAGAAACCCAGTTTTGGTCCACCAGTATGGGTTTAGGGAGCTCAGTTTCCCTGGCTGTAGGCGGTTACGTCTGATCGTGTCTTCGCCAAGCTAGTGACTGACGAGCATAGGTAGCGCTCCAATCAACGTATGTGCATCGTATTGCTTAGCGAGCGAAGTATCTCGGAGACGCGGCATGACGCGGAAGGGGAGTGAGTGTCTTTTAGTATGACATTCAATGGAGACGCGAATTTTAACGCTTCTTCGTGTTCGCAGACACTCCTTCGCTCTCGCGCAGTTCAGCTAGCCTCTTCTCACGCTCGATAAGTCGCTCCTTCTCCTCCTTGATCATCTGCTCGACCGTCCTGCTAGCCTCCCCCAAGCGATCCAATTCCTTGTTCTCGGTTGCTTTACTATAAGGGTTACCCGGAGAGTCATTCTGAGGGATCTCTGCCGTCCTGACATTCCGCTGACCGCTTTGTTTAGTGTTCTTCCCCCCCTTTCCTTTCTGCGGTTGCGCTGACGCAGCACCCCCAGTAAGCAGATCATGAAATTGCTCCACAGGTTCGTTGAAGACTATCTCCTCATAATTCTGGCTGATAACTTGGTCCCGTCGCTCCTTCATGGCTTCCGCATCTGGCCCGTACGGATGCAACTTGAGACTATGCCAAAGAGTTTGAGGCTTCTCCATCGATTCGGGTACGAAGTAGAGTTTAATTTGGATTTCAAATTCACCCCATCCTGTCTCCGTTACCTCGAATGGAGGCTGTTCGATGGTACGAATGTTCTGGGCGTATGTCTCGTGGAGCTTGAATTGGACTTTTTTCAGCCAGTAGGAGATGTCTTCGTCGTTGACGCCTTTTACGTAGACGCGCCATTGATGCGTGTGGTCGGCGGGGGCGTTGGGGGGTTTCTTGGCTGGGTCGAAGGGTTTGGCTTCGCTGCCGAATACTAGGGATGGTTAGAGTACGTTCTATCGATGATAATGTCGTCTTGCTTGGATGTGATCGGCTGTTAAAATGGACGTACCAAAGGGCCTAAAGATGGAGACACCCTGTAGGTGTAATCTTTAGCTTGTAGTTTCCTTTGGACCATGGCCGTTACTTACCCTCACGCGCTTCGTGGCTGTTGCGGAAGGCATTGTAAAATTTGATTTTTGAAATGTGATCGCCTTGAAGAATAAGCTAATGTAATAGAAAAAAAAAGGGAAAATTAGATTGGTGAAGTATAGAGGTGCGCTCGAGTGCCTAGATCTTATCTACTCTTGTCGCGAAATCACCGCGGAAATTGCCAGCTGCACGTGACAGCGCGGTAGGAAGCATGACGATGGGGTGTCGTCGGAAGCGGTGGTTCCAGAGCTTGGAAGCTCCGAAGATCAGGCCAGATGCGCCCGCAATGATCCACTGGGCATAATTCTAATTTACACTTGTTTTTCTTGTCGCTGCAATTTTTTTTGGGTCAATCAGACAGCGACAAACGCGGAAAATGGCTACGAAAAGGGTAGTGGTTGCGGGCGGAAACGGTTTTCTAGGTTGGTATACTTTTCTACCGCAGTGTCGGCTTAGATTTCTTATAGATAACTGACTGTCCTGTTATTTTGTTTGCAGGCTCGAGGATATGCAGGTCGGCCGTAGCCAGAGGCTGGTCGGTAACTTCTCTCAGGTACGAGCTCTTCCGATAACACCGATCCAGACTGTTCGTCGAAATTCATACTTTCTTGTCGCAGCCGGTCCGGAGAACCACGATGGGATGCGATTTCGAGTTCGCCCGAACGTCCGAGTTGGGCGGGCTCCGTAGAATGGGCTAGAGCAGATATGCTGAAACCGGAGACCTACAAGCCTTTCTTGAGCGGTGCTACTGCTGTTGTACACACCATGGGCATTCTCCTTGAGGCCGACTACAAAGGCGTGGTGCAAGGAAGGGAGCCCATCATTAGTGGCCTACAAAGGGCCTTCAGTTCCTCGAAACTGGGCAGCCAAAATCCCCTACAAAGGCAGGAAGGCGAACCATTGAAGGCAAAGGAAAGAGATGGACAATTGACTTATGAGCTCATGAACAGAGATTCTGGTCCGTATATGCTATACAGTATTTTAGGCGCCGAGTGAAGACAATGCTGACTGAGTGGGACACAGCGATTGCCCTAGCCCAAGAGACTTCCAACGAGCATGTGCCGACTTTTGTATTCATTTCCGCCGCAGCAGGAGCGCCTGTACTTCCGAGCAGATATATCACAACCAAACGGGAAGCTGAAACAACCATATCAACGAAAATCCCGGAATTGCGGAGTATCTTCATTCGAGCCCCATTTATGTACGACTCCAGCAGAAAGTTTACATTGCCAATAGCACTTGGAGGCTTCATCGGGTCTCAGTTCAATGAGCTTTTGGGCAATAGACTCGACTTTCTCGGCACAATGGTGACCAAACCTTTTCAGGTGGACATGGTAGGCGAGGCCGTGGTTGAGGCGATGGAGGACGAGTCTGTGCGTGGTGCTGTAGGAACAAAGAAAATCGAAGCTCTGGCCACGAGCGCTTGGAGAAAAAGCATGCTATGAGTTCAACTCTGGAAAAGAAAAAAAGTAACACCAGCTCCTGGTTACTTCTCCAGACTGTCAGGTGGTAGCCTGGGTGAATGTCCACTTTTAGCTTGTAGGCCTGATAGCCCTAAAACATGGCTGGACGCTGATCGACAAGCCCTGCGCTGTATTATAGATATAGTCTCATGTATTCCTATCAGATCATGGTACCACGTTCGAAGCTGTCACGAATTTCCGTAGTGTACTAATTAACGATTAGCCAGCGATCTTGGTCAACCAGTGACTAGGTTATAGGCATACCTTGTTATAGAAGCGCGCCAGCTTCTGGTTAAATTGCTTGTTCTTTTCGTTGATGTAGGTGACATCGGCGTCCTCTTCGCCACGGCGTTCTCTCCGTTTCTTGAGTCGAACTTCTTCTGCTTTCCTGAGGTCTCCTACCAATTTATCGACAGCGGCTCGATCAGGCTTATTCTCAGTGAAGCCTACTGTATCAGCAGTGGAATAGAAAGAGCCATTCTTATCGACTGCAATCATTTCACCATCATTGGTTTCTACAATTTCCAAGTCGCCATTAGCAGCAGCCCTCTCAATAGCTGCCAACTTCTCTCGCTCGTAAGCTTCTAAGTCTGGCTGTATCTCGCGCAGTTGTCTCTTGTAGACTTTGCGTGCATCTTGCGTATAATCCTGGAAAGCGACATCATCGCGATGGCGTTGTTTTTTCTCCATTCGCTTATCCCACCTCTCGGATTCGTCGACTGTCCAATCCCAGGCGCGTTTCCGTTCGAAATCTTCACCGGCGGCTTCCGTATCGGCTTTAAGTAGGTTGTGTGACGCAAACGCATGCTTACGAGACAATGACGAAAGCAGCGATGGATCGGTTGCTAGACGCTGTGTCTCGGCTGCCGTTTCCTTCAAGTTGCGCTCGGTTGCGGATTTCTACATAACAATGAGCTTGGGAAAGAGATATCCTAGGGAACAAAGACGAGGAAGAAAGAGAAAGAAAAACCTACTGCACGGGCTTGAAGGGCTTTGAATCTTTCCTGTCTTTGGCGCGCTTTTGTGGCCGTATCGTCTTCTTTCACGGTTTCCACTACCTTCGATAAACTGCCTGAAGATTCTGCGCCTTGAGATTCTTTTTGGCTAGCAGTGGAATCTTCAGCGGCGTTATTTTGCTCCTTAGCTGTGATAGAAACGGGCTCATTGTCGTCGGAAACTTTTGACGCAGGTTGTTCAGTGCTGTGCTCAGTCGGCATGATGATATAACACCAACGCAGCGATTAGTGTCGGATGATACAAGCGGCGATAAATTATTCGAAGTCCTTCAGTTTCAAGTTGACGTCTCTCTGGTTGTAGATAATCGGAGATAAGATGGGAGATTGAAGAGTAGCGGAAGGGAAGCGCGAGATTCACGATCTCGACCGTTACGATTACTCTTCTCACCGCCTCTTTTACCGCCCGTGCTCTGGACCCCAGGATAGTCATATGCTTCACCAAGATGATGTTCTACAACGGGTGCGACTCTAAAGGTTCCCATTGGGCATTAGATGTGACGAATGTCCAAACGCTTAGATTATCGCTTGTGGCTAGGGCCAAGGCGACAACTGCGTTCCCGGCTCCCTCTGTCGCAATCGTCTCTTCGACATGTCTCGGGCAATGCCAAACGGGGTGTTCTAGAGTCACTCACCAAACCCACGCCGTCTCAGCTATTACGATTTGCCTTGACGGGGAGTACAGAGCCGGTTCATAATGGAGTACTTCCGAAAACATCCCAGGATAGACATCTAGAGGAACTCTTCTCAGAGCAATGGCCTTTAAACACCGCACCTCCTCCACCGCTGTGGAGCTCTCTCCGACAAAGAACCGCAGCTCCCTGTAAGACAGAGGTGTTACAAGGTATGAAAAAAGATATACAGAACCTTAACCACCTGCGTTCATTGATTGAAAGAAATGTCAACGATCCACTGGGTGGGATGTTTTTGCAAACAGGGCATTGTAGGTTCTTAGCCCAGGCATTGGAACGCTGTCAGCGCTCGGATTCTTACGGAGAAATACTCTCCACCATTAACGGGATTCTCACAAGGTTGGAGAAACTAAGAGCGCCCGTATCGCCTTCACTATTTGTTATAGGAATGTACTATTCTTGTCTTGCGTTCTCGGCATCAGCTCTGAAACGGTATCTCGAAGGCTATATTTCCCTCGGTCCCCCGCGGCTGGATCTAGAGTCGTGCGCTCCCCTTGTGGACGCTCTTCTCATTTCTCTCCAACTTTTGCCATTTCAGGAGCCAGATCATGATACCAGTGAGATGCGAAGTGTAGTTACGGGAGAAAGTGTTGATGGGGGCTTTTCAGAGCACAATTTACACAGTGTGATGTGTTGGGCCGACCATCAAGATTCAACTGAATCCGTTGGGCCGTATTTGTCGTTGCTCGCAAGACTGGGGAGCGACAGAGCATTACAAGACATATGGAATCGAACGACGAAAAGATTACACCCTGATTCACCTCACTCTTTCCAGTCGGCTTATGGCTGTGTGAAAGCTCTTATCGATGTTGGAAGCTATAGAAAGGCTGTAACTTATCTCAGACAGATATCAAAATGCGCCAATGGTAACCTTCCAGGTCTATCTGACTTCGAGGGTTTAGGAAGTCTCCTTGCAGCCGAAAGTGTGGCCCATGCAATTCCGCAGCTTGCGGGGAAGGAATACCCCAGTATCCTTGAAGCTCAACTAGAAGATATGGAGAAGAGACTCGGAATTACTTGGAATAGACAGAAATCGGTCCATACTAGCATCTCTAATCCGCTCTACATCAGTTCCAAACAACCACTCCTGACAATTGATGGCGACAGTGCAGGGTATGATAGCAATATGCGCCTAATCGCGGAGATTGAAGCACTCGGATGCTCAAAATCGATACTGGATTTAGGAAGGGTCGCTAACCTTTTGGACGAATTTGAAGGGGATCAAATTCGCGTCCTCATACCGTATGGGGATGCTGTACCTTATGAATTCGCTTGGTTTCCTCAGCGATCTCCGATTGAATTGCCAAACGGCTCTCTGCCTGTGGGAAATGATCAGTTTGAAGCGTGGTCTCCCGCCACTTTGGGATTCCTTCGAGTCAGACCACACAGGCATGGGGTATCTCTAGTGACTGAATGTTGCCTACATTTGATGCAGCTTGGCTACCTGGTCGCGAGACCCAAACCGGCCCAAGGCAATTCCTCAGAAGCGGCCCAAAGCTGGGAAGAGACAGGCCACATCGTGACTTGGGACCGTGCTTTTGGTCGATTCCTTGCCATTTTTGTGGGGAAAAGCCGTGGAGCTCTAGATGCTGAGAAACAGTGGATCGTTCCAAACCCATCGTTTGGCCTCGATGCAGTTCTGAGGATCTCACCTGGAAATGATTTACCGGAACAGAAGGACATTAATCTCCCATTTGGACATTCTTATCCAATGTACTGTGTGAATGCAGACCCAGGGCCAGATCTCGTATTCGAAACGGGCTAATCTAACGCATTCGTCCGTACTTGATAGTATGCCATATGAGATATGAGAAACGCACAGGCCTCGACTACAGCCCCATAGACCGTCTAAGATTCGGAAACTAATGGACTAGTAAACCCAATATCAGCCAGCCAGGAAGTGGCGACTTAGATCTCCTGCGAGGCTGCGGCATCTGCGGGCGCAGTTAGGATTGCGGCTGGGTAACCGCACAGAGCGTCGTGGAAATATCCTGACTTTTCTACTCGCTCGGAGGGTTACAGAATGGATAATACATGCGAATTTTCGGGCCGGACAATCTCGGCCCATTCATTACCATGGGGTTTCCGTACCTCTCTTGGCGGGATATCTCCCTTCTCGACCTTCTTTTCTTTTCTTATTTCCGTAATGATACCCGGGAGCCTTCTGATGTCGACAGAGTGGATTGACTCTCTTCTCTCGTATATACCGCCAGAAAATAACACAATTACATGCCCAGGTGGTATTGTGAAATAAGGCCAATTTACGTGTGTATCGGTGTTATCTACCAGATGGGTTGCGTGCCAGCACGGTCAGCAACGCCGGAGCTAAACTTGCAGTAAATGACATCTGGTCTTGAATGTAAAATAGCATTCTTGAAGCGGATTTTCCGTTCAATGTACCTACCCATCTGAAACGCAGTAAGACCAAAATGGCCTTTATGGCAACTTGCTAGATCCGGGGCAGACTTGTAATGGAGAGTACGGTTGATCTTTTCCACTAGATCAACTTATGCAATGTAAGTATATACTGGGATTTTGTTCCTTTAGCCATTCTGGGTGGCGCTAGACCGTGAAGGAGTCCAAGATGCGGTCAAGGAAGGTTCGATTCCGACGTCTTCGAGATTTATTCCCTAAATCCTAATCCAGCGAAAATTGCGATATTATCCAGTAGGGAAGAAAGGCCGAAGAAGTCCGAGCTCACATACATATAAAATATACATTATCAGCAGGTCAGTGACCTCATATTACCCCCGCTACGTCCTTTAGATCCCGAGTGAGCATAGACCTCTGCAAGAACAGGGGGGGCCCACAGCGTTTTGTTGCCCTGTGCTCTGCAGGTGGCGGACAGAGTAGGATTTGTAGACTAATTACGGACATCACCATCCATACCTGTGGGTCGATACGCATGTTAAAAGCACTTGAAAACCTGGAAATCAATAGATTTAGTCCTGCAGGCTAAAACGTGACGGGACACGCCCGACAAGGAACGGGAGGCTGTATAGCAGCACCTTGGCGGCCCATTTGCTACTAACACATTGGACTACGCTCAGTGAGTTATGAGCCTTGGGTTGAACCATAAAATGCCCGAAGCCCCTTCTTTGTCCGGTCCATTTACGTGCCTTCCGCACGGGGAATCGAGTACCTCCCTGACACAGATACAGAATGCCAGCGTTGCGGGCTTGTACTCTAATAACGTCTATTCGGCCCTAGGCACAGCCCTGAGCGCCATGTTACCCCTACTGGAGTGAATGTTGGAAAAGGAATGAGTGCACGTAGTCTTTCCCGATTGTCACCTCAATTTCTCGACACTATTGGTTCATGAGCCTCCCTGTCTTCACCTAGTGAAAGGTTAATGCGCTCTGCATCTGGGTGGCCCTTCTTATTTGTCTCTTGTCAGACTAAACCGAATCAAAGGACTCCATTACTAGTACTGGAAGGAGTAAATCCATGCGAAGGAAGCCTAGTGCAGCAGGGAGACGCCCAGCAATCAATTAGTTTCCTGCTCTGCTTCCTAGTTAAGTGCGCCGTGAAAAGTGGGTATCTGTGGAAGACTGTGTTTCTTGCAGAGCTTGCTCAAGTAGGGCGTACTATGTACATACTCAGTACTGGATGCAAAGGATTATAGAAATGGTAGTATTAGCCCGAGATATCTGCTTGAACAAGTTAATACCAGAGAGAAGACACCAACGGGACCCTGTAGTCCACGGCAACCAGAGGGCCCTGTCCGTACAATCGTAGATAATTGTTGAAAGGGCTTACCAACCCGTGATCATCCCGACATTCTGGGTCAAGTCACTTGACCACCCATGGTTTCTTTCGGATTCCCTTTCCTTTACCTCCTCTGTTTCTACTCACTACTAGTATAGTAACTAAGTGGACGCGTCGACTTGCCATCATCTCTAGCCCTTTTTGGCTTTTGTGATTGGATGGCATCCTTAGCCTGCTTTTTTGGGCTCGGCCCGGTGGGGATGGCTTCATTCTCGTCTCTTAGTCGTCCGTTGGATTCCAACGTTGAGAGCTAGACATTTGCCTATTGGTTGCATCCCCACTTCTCCTCAATAGTATTCTCAATACTGTCTACCCATGTAAGCTGATTTATACCTGGTCGAGAAGGCAAGACCTATCTAACTCTAACGTATAGCGCGACTACAACATCGACCGTTCTATGAGGCGAACATCCGTGCATATAATGATGTATTCCTGCCTTGTAGGGACACAGATTTGAAAATTGTAAAGGCTAAATTGTGATTCATCTACAACGTTAGTACGCGCAGGTTGAAGCCACGCTTCTCTGGTCGATCCACTAGTCGTTCTAGGATATGGATTGCGGAACAGGACCGACGCTATCTTAGTCTGCAGGGATATCTATGAGGCGTCACACAGAACTGCGCCACATCAAATTTCATTTACGAGTTATGATGAGTTTACTTTCGCTCGCGTCCCACACTCCCACGATCCATGCCACTGTAAGAGTCCGAAGTTTGGTCAAAAGTGTGACACATAACTCGTCATCGCCGGCCAGGGAACCTCACATGCAGTGTGGCTTTCTCACTAAGAACGGTTGCAATGCTAATGCACAGGTAGCGCCCCTGTTTTGACCTAGGGCACATGCAGCATCCACTCGCAGGGACTCCTGTATGGAGGAGTCCATACAGAAACCTCAGCTGAGAACGCATGGCAATGTGGCGGTGGTGACCGCTGTTATGATCCCCACATCATAAGGATGTTAGCCACAGCGACTGGAGCAGGGAATCGGTCGGATCAGACCACTAAGGATAGAGCAGCGGACCATTGACCAACTTTGCCAAGCCAACGTATACTGGGGGATTTTCTTTTTCCTGCTCCCTCCAGCTTTACTCGGTTGGTGTTTGCTACCTGGGGATTATCACGGAGAATTGTATATGCCGTCCAACTTGAGTAAGTTTTAGGTTACTAACAGAAATGGCTGTCGGGCTATTCAATATTTGTCCACACCACGGCCAGGTCTTTGATGCGGTTTGATTTTCCAAACTTTGCACTATAGCTCATGTTGAACTGGGAGAGTAGCCATTACCCTGCAAGTTGGGCGACCCAGATCTACCAGGTAATGGGAAGAAGGGTTATTGCAGTAAACACTTGACAGGTACACCTGTTCACATTGCGGTCAACAACCCTGCACATCAGTGGACATGACGGGATTCGCCGCGTTGTCTCTGTATTCATCTTCTCATTGGACGACTGACATGCCGAATGTTCGGAGAGCCACTGTGGATTCCCGCGACTTAACACAGTCAGTTGAAAGTTTGAACCCTCGGCAAGACTAGGGAATTCTCTCTAGCTATCGACATTACTGTGTATTGTCCCCCTACACCTACACCAAGACTGCGGGTCTGATGCTTAGATCCCCACAAATCTGTATATACACAGTATACTCTTCGAGGTTCCGTGTCACTGCATGATCTGAACAAGCTGCAGTCACTAGCGGGACAGCGATCCTGGTAGGTGATACTAGTAGCCATAGAATTGGGTCATTCCACCATGATCTAAATACTTGGGGTCAAGTGGAGCACATGAGGGATATGGCTTCTGTTGGAGTTCGTCGCGATTGACCTACGCTCGTCACCAGGTCGCCTGATAATTTGGATGGGGATTCCTGCACTTGCACTTTCAATCTAGATTGAATCCCCTTAATTTCATGATCGCCTATGCATTTGTGGCCCGACTAGCTCAGCATCAGGGAGAACATCCTCGTTGTCTGAGAGATACAATACGAAAAGAAATTATGGGGTGCTGAGAGGGATGGGCCAACACAATCTACCTTCCTTGAAACCAGGATACTGGACTTATTGCAGACCAAGAATCCCAGATCATGATTGGTCATGTCACAGTCTGTCGGCGCTCCTAACTGGAGACCCTCAACAAAGTGTCTTCTCAGCCAGTACATGATCGCCCCTGGCCCGAATTTGGAATCTATTTACCCACCCACCACCAACCCGGCTCTTGATTAGTAGCGTCATTGCAAGGGACTAACGCCGCGAAATGGACTTAGTAAATGTTTCTTCTGACTGATATACCATCTAAACTGACCGCGCTCGAGACTTAGCCCATCTGTCATTGGCCCACTTCGTGCTTCCTCATCATTTGCCGACGATTTCACCTCTATCGTCATTTTCTTCCATAGAAGCTTCAACTGGTGATAGCGAAAGAGAACTGCGGCCAGAGGAGAACACCCTTTGTCGCTGTTATAATTATTGGCCCCTTTTTTTTTCTTTTCTTTTTCTTGTTCTTGTTCTTTTTTCTTTATCTATTTATTTATCAACGAACCGGGGGAATTGATTCGGGGATATTCTTACTAGAATCCTGTCAGGCACGCAACGCCGCAGCAGGGTTAGATTCGCTCGTCAATGCCACACACATACACAGTGGGCACGCACCCGTCCTCACAAAAGCATCCCCAGTCCGACTCCCCATATCCGCTATTTCCTCTGCACGGTTACAGATTGGTATAGAGTCAGTAAGGGTGGCATATTGTCGGATCCCAAGGTTGGTATGACCGTTGTGAATCTTCTGTTCTCTTTTTCCAGGACTGAAATTGGTCATCAGACGTTCTGTTGCACACACTTAAGTTTTTTTTTATTTTGTTTTTGTACATTGGTATTGCCATTCCTTAGTGTGAGTTGTACCGGCAATCATCCATTCTGTTTGGACGGTACTTCGCGCTTTTCTTTTTCCTAATTTCTTTCTTTTTCTTCGTGCCCCTCGTGCAGCTGCCTTGTTGTTCTGCCTTGCAAATTAAATCGGGCTAACTGACGCACGTTACTCATATCAGCCTTCTTGATACACTCAAGTAGTCGGCCCCCGGTGGGTAGTCATCCTCACGTCTTTGTTCTTTTGCGACGGAGTTCAAACCGTCGTGTTGTTGGTTCCCAGTCGCAGTTGTCTGTTTACTGGATTTGTGTATATGGCATCTGGCCGTCCCGTTTTGTTGCATCGTCAATTCCTCGTCAATTGTCTCTATAAAGACCGGTGTTATATCACCTCTTATAACGCTCACGATAACAAAGGTCGCCATTTTCTCTGTTATTCTGACTGATACCCGCTTTGCAGAAATCGGGAGTTCGCCGCCCGACGTTTGCCAATACCAGACAAAGTGGAAGGACACCATAGGCGATAACCTACCAAATATTGTATACGTCTGCATAGATGTCGAATACGCCATTACCACAATGGACACACTCCCTTGCCGACAGCCGGTACCTCGATACGAGCACTCGTGCCGGTGACGATGCAAGAAGAGGATTAGCAGCAATTCCAAATCCCGCATATTCGACTCAGGAACCTCCACGGTTTCTATTTCCAGACAGTCAAGGCTCAACTCAGCCTAGGTTTGTATTCGAAGGAGCAAGGCGGGATAGCGCGGAGCACCGATATAGTGTCTCCTCAAGCACGAGTGGGCCTCTTGCTCCGTACTCAGCGCAGCGTTGCAGCATCTCGAAGAACGTTGACTATAGTGGGCCATCAAGTTCCTACAATGAAACATCAAGCCAAGGCCGTGGCTCTATAGGGTCCACGGGGCGGACAAACGACCTGGAATCTCTGTAACTCTCCCTTTCCTTGGCCTGCGACTGTCGCTTCTGTTCTTGCTTCTGGATCGACCTGGACTCATTCCAAAAGGGAATGAATCTGTTCTAGGGGGGCCTTATGATGCATTCTTCCACGATGTTCTAACTCGATCCGATCAGGTATAGTAGTTCCTCCACGACGTTTCCAAGCCCCGTTCACTCTGATAAGAGCTCGGCAATGTTCACCACCAACCCTACGCCGAAGTATTCGGCGCAGCAACCTCCGCGTCAGACAACGTCCGGCGTACCCTCAGGCTTCGAGAAATTGCTTCACCATTCACCATCACCACCCCCGCGGCGGCCTTCAACAGCTTCCCGTTATCATTTACATATTCGACAGCAACCAGTGGCGGCAAGAGCGTGCGGTTTTAGTAATAGAGATCGGCGACCTGTTGATCCTCCACCCATCATCCAATTGCTCCTAACTGACTTCGACCCTGTGTCAGACCAAGAGAAGGATATCTTGCAGGATCCAAGATTTGCAGTTGGTTGCATTCTATTCCCTGTGGAGACATCGTCCCAGCAAGGCTCATTGGATAGGGAGAGAGGGGGTTTCGTTCAGGAAAGCCGCCTTGGATCCACCGCGAGCCCAGGTCAATCAACGCCTTTGCTTTCCGGAAAGACATTTGTCTCTCCCTTCTATGTCGATGCCGACCCGGACCCTGCGACAGCACCTGCCCACCCCACTAGTGAGGATTGTATGAGGCAGAGGATTCCTGGAGAATCGGAACGAACTCAACAACCGGCGACATTTTTCATATTCTCAGACCTTTCCATTAGCAAAGCTGGATTGTATCGCCTGCAATTTCGGCTCATGAACTGGGGCCATGTGGAGGATACCGGTCAGCATATGCCTATCCTCGCGGAGGTGTGGTCGAAACCATTCCAGGTGTATCCAGCTAAGGACTTCCCCGGGATGAGAGACTCATCCCCTCTCGCGGAGGGACTCAAAGAGCTCGGATTTATCGAACTAAAAACAAGGGGCGAGGGGAAGGGCAAGGGAAGGAAGCGATGACTCTAGTACGGGCCGTTCATAAAAGAACACTTCGTCATTGGGCCACTTTTAGCAGCGTTGCGATATCTCAGAGCAACCGGAACGCTGGCACTGCGCCTCTTTCTAAACGAATACCATAACGATTTTAATGAAGGTTTATGACAAGGTCGCCTTTCAAGGCATATGAACCTGATCACGGCTCCACTCAGTATGAAGGACTTGTCATGGTGCTAAAATACAAACCTACGGCAGACCTAAGACCAAGAACCCGACGCGTGTAGTATCCGAGTCCATTTCTGGCCAAGCAAGTTCATCCGTTTGTAGCGTACTCGCCGTATAATAACGGGAGTCCTTCCTATTTCTGTCCTGGGTTCGAACATTCTATGAAACAATACAATCATAGCGAATTGATATTGTGGTACAGCGTATATATAGTACACGGGAATCAACCAAACACACAGTAAACAAACCACACATCATCATCCTTCAGCGGACCATCCAGCTATAGATATAGCTCCATCAAAGATCAAGCAACTGAAGCGGCACCTCAGGCCGAAACGTCGCATCCCGCCAGGCCTTCACAAGCTCATCCTGGGACGTCGGCATAAACTCCTTCGCATCGTCAGTCCGCGAGGACCGGAAGAGCTCCCACGCCGCCTCATAATTCCCATCCTCACGCTCGATAATAGCGAGCAGCAACGCAGCCCGTGAGCCTCCATGCTTAACCGCCAGCTCGTACCAATCCACCGCCAACTTCCGGTACTCGGCATGCGACTTGACGTCCGCAGAAAGGAACGAAAAGAACCTCCCCAGCGCGCCGGGCTTCTTCTCCTCAACCGGCTTGGCCGGATCAACCGTTCGGGTCGCCTTTGGGGTCGCCTTCGCATTATCCCCCTCCGACACCTTGACCCCTCGTCGAGGAAACCACCCCTTCGACGTGAGATAGTAAAAGTTCGCCAGTTTCAGACAAGCCATCGCATCCCCCGAACTAGCCGCCTTACTCATACACTCCTCATAGCCCTCCAAATCCATCTCCCGCATCAACAAACTCGCATAATCCTGCAACGCCCTCGGATCCTCATACTCCAGCGCCGCGCGACGCATCACCTCATCTGCTCCCATCGGATCGCCCACCTTCTCCTTCAACCCCGCATATACCCGCCACGGCGTTTCCATAACCTCCGAAATCAGATATGAATGTTCCGCCCCGCTAGGCGCCTTCTTCGACGGATGGATCCGCGCCAACACCGCCTCCATAAGTTCCAAGGCCTGGGTATATTTCCCCCGCCGGCCCTGCACCTGCGCAAGAAGCTGCAGCGCCCGGGGATCGTTACTCGTGTGTCCGATTTCCTCCAGCTTGTCCAGCACAGCCGTTTGCCGCACTTCCGTGCCCCGTCGTGCTGTTATGGCTAGGTATCGCGCAGTCTGGTATAATACGGGTCCTCGCGCCCCGGCAAGACTGCACGCTGCTAGTACCCATTCCTTGAAGCTCATGTCGTTTGTGCCAATGTGGTAGCCTATCTTGAAGACCTCGTCTATATCTATATTTCCCCCACCGTGGGACATGTTAGCTCAATTCCTTTACGGAAATAGTATATTATATTAGGATAATGGGGAATGGAAAACAAAACGTACCACCCCCAATCCGTTGAACAAGATGCGCCGCCGGCGGATAGGTATACGCGACATTAAAGAGCTCTTTCGCGATCCGAACAAACGTAGGATAATCGACGGTGACGCCACCATATTTGCGTGCTTCGTCGTGGAGGGTTTTAGACGCGGAGTCGAGGAATCGCTGGCGCTGGGGAAGGTCGCCTTGTGCTGGGGTCTTGAGGAGGCCGTCTTCAGTGTAGGTGGCTGCGATTCGGGGTTGTTGGGGGCGTTTCTGGGCTGCTTCGGCACGGCGGACGGACGGGGAGCGGGCGGCATTGGGTTTTGGGGTGGTGTGGAATTGTTTGATGGTTGGTGTTGTTGTTGGGGTGGTTTGGCGGTGATGTTGGTTGGTGGTGACGGGGGATCGGAGGATTGGTCGGGGGAAGAGGCGTGGGCATTTTCGGAGGGGGATTGGGGGTCTTGTGAGGGACATTGTGTATGAGTATGTCAGTATGTGTGTGGGTGGGTGGGTTGTTTGGGAGAGGGAGAGGGAGTGCGGTGGTTTGTTGTTCTTTCTTTTCTTATTTTTCTTTTGTTTTCTGTTGGAGGTTATGTATGGATTTATGGGACTGGCGGAGAGATTTCTTGGTGGAGCGGAGCTGTTTACTTGACTTTACTTTTACGTACTTACCACTTGGACTGGCAATACAACGATTAGTAGATACTAGAATAGATTTATGTTATTTTACTTATCTTGGTAGTCTTGTTTGGGATGTGATTGTTTCCCTGCAATTGGACCGCTACGCATCTTCTATAAACGAATAACCCATGATTAACTTCATAATAGTAAAACAGCATATCTATCGTCCATCCGTCGTGGAAAAGCTCAATAGACAGCAAGAAAGAGTTGAACAGACACAGATCGTTCGTCCATCAGGGATCCAAATTGTCCAAATCAAGAGATGATAATGTACATTTGCCGCCTTTTTCCCGCTTTCCGGTTATATCAGAAACATTTCAAGAGATATACGACGGAGAAAAGAAAACACTAAAAACACAGTAATAAGTGGTGAGAGACAAAACTCCAGCTCGATGATGCAGTCCAATCACAACGTCCCGGCCGTCCTGATCCCCCGTCGCCCCCGATTCGCAGAGCCAGGAAAAGAGGCAATCACCAGGTATAAATCAATTCATCGAAATTATTATTCCCCGTTTACTCCATGACGGCCTTAGCACCGACGGCCTTGAGCGTCTCGATGATCTTCTCGGCGTCCTCCTTGGGCACGGACTCCTTCAGGACCTTGGGCACGGATTCGACGAACTTCTTGCTGTCAACCAGGGACAGGCCGAGGAGAGACTTGATCTCCTTGATGACCTTAGCCTTGGAGGCGGCGTCAACGGTCTCGAGTTTCAGGTTGAAGAGGGTCTTCTCCTGGGCAGCAGGAGCAGCCTCTTCCTCCTCAGCGGGAGCAGCGGCGGGAGCAGCACCGCCGGCCATGGCGAAACCGCCAACGGGGAGGTCGGGGATGTTGAGGCGGGACTGCAGGGGGAACAGTGACATCAGTACATAATGTTCTCATCAATTGGTCTCATCGATGTATCCAACTACCCCCCGGTGGAGGTGCACGCGAGCAAAAACATTGCACTGCATTGGTTTGCGATAGGCGGAAAGAAACAAACAATGAACGAACCTTGAGGGTGGCCACGAGGTCGGCGGTCTCCAGAAGTGTCAATGTGCTGATCTGGTCAACAATCTGGCTAATCTTAGGGTTGACAGGGGCAGCAGCCTCCGCCTCGGTGGACTGCCATCTCCGTGTCCGCTGAGACAGATATGTCGAGGAAGAGAGGCGCAAAGAAGCGGCGGATGGGCGGACGATCTGCCTGCAGCAGCGGGCGGCGACCTGCGAAGAAATTGACATGATGGCTGTGAAGGGATGTGACCGGAGAGGAGACAGACGAGCGTTGAGGAGATGGAGAGAATCAGGCGCTGCTCAATCAAACCGAACCAGAGAGCTATCCGAAAGTCTTGAACTGAAAAAGAAAGTCGAGTTTCGGTCCGGAAAATCCAGGCGTCGGTCACGTGAGCTGCCCGTCCGATGCGCCGGAACGCTTTCAAGGCTAGTAAACATCAACCCCAACAGCTGCTTCTGGTTAATATAGAGGGATCTAGAAAATACTACACTTCATACGATAGAGGATAATATAGTCAAGTGTGACTCGCATTATACACAGTAGCCAATATTACCACTACTCTCACCAACACGCTTAGGTCAAAATCCTTGAGCAATGGACTTTTCATGATATCGTATCTATCACATTCCTATTTTAACCCCAATTAAATATGTAATGCTTCATGTTTAATCCTCATCCCAGTTAGCGTTGGGGCCGGGTGGCTTGGGACCACCTGCTTGACGAGCGACGATGATCTGATCGACGCTGAGGACTGTCCGCGCGGACTCGCTGGCCAGGCGGATAGCCCAGCTCTTGGAAGCCAACAGGTCGAGAATACCCTCCTCGACGGTGTCCAGAGTGCCAGCCGAGGTACTCGATTCCAGATCAACACCGGTCGTCCAGTATGGTTCCTCCTCCTCGGAGCTACCCGACTCCTCTTCTGACGAAGCGTCGGCACCAGTGCTAGCGCGGTGGTGGGCTGTGTACAGACGAGAAAGAACCTCGGTGGCATCGAGACCAGCGGACTCCGCAAGAGTGCGGGGGATGACCTCGAAAGCCTCCGCGTACTTACGAATGGCATGCTGAGGCAAGCCAGGGGTCCGGTCGGCGAATGCAGAAATCTTCTCCACGAGCTGGATTTCAGTAGCGCCTGCGCCGGGAACCAGACGGGGGTCCTTGGTAATGGCCTTGACTGCGTTCACACCATCATCGATGGCACGCTCGACATCGTCCAAGTGGTTTTGTGTCGCTCCACGCAGAACAATGGTAGCTGTGCGGGTCACAGTGTTGGCCTCCTCTTGACGGAAGACGGTCACACGATCACCGCCGATTTCGGTGGTCTCAACGACATCGATGCTACCCATTTCGTCGGGCATAGGGGCACCTAGACGGGCAAGAGGAGTGGCGCCGACGACACGGCAAAGTCTGCGGAGTTCGAACTTGGAGAGGATCTTGATCACAAGGATGTTGAAGCGGTTGAGGTAGTGCATAGCCAGGTCACCAACGGAGGAACCGGCCACGACGACGCGAACACCGGAGTCATAGAGCTCCTTAATGGCGGTCTCGAGGCGTTCCTCTTCACCCTTGGTGAAGTTAAGCATCTCATCCGCGCTCTTCAGCAGCACAGTGCCCTTGGTTTCGGTCTGAGAAATGTCGATGGGGCAGCTGAACACGCCGACCTTAGCCTTGGTAGCCTTCTTGATGGTGCCATCAGGTTCTCTGCCAAGAACCATTCCCTTCACCACACGAGACTGCTCCAAGCTACCACCCATGATCTTCACTACACGAACGTTGTCGACGTTGAAATTAACGGGGTTCTTAGGCAGGACAGCGAGCACGGCTTCCGCAACCAACGAGGCCAAGGTATCCTCTGTTCCGGACTGCTTGCTGGCAACGACAGTACGAAGAGCCTTGCCGAGCTCTTCCTGGGAGCGAAGTTCCTTCAGGCGATCGACTTCGAGGTCTGCGCATTCGACAAGTGATCAGTAAACTAAAACTTTAGAAAGGAACTGCGACGGATGCTAGCCCCTGAGAGAACTATGAGCTATTGGAGACACGAGCACACCCACCTTCTAGCACCTTGAGGGCAAAGTTTTGTGCCTTCTCATAACCCTGGACGATGTCGCTCGTCTTCAATCCCAAACGGATCAATTCCTCAGCCTTCTTCAACAGTTCTCCGGCCAGAATGATGACCAGGTTGGTACCGTCACCCATCTCCACATCCTGCTGCTGACTGGCCATGACAAGTAGCTTGGCGGCAGGATGTACGACATCCAGCTCGCGCAGAATGGTAGCGGCATCGGAAGTAAGAACCATCTTCTGCAGGTGGTTGATGACGATCTTGTTGCGGCCATAAGGACCAAGCGATGTTTGGACGGTCTGAGAGATAGCCTGGCAGGCTTCGATGTTACGAATAACGGCGCCATCTTCGGCATCGTGGCTGCAAGTCCCAGAGTTAGCTATCCAGCAACACACGACTCCATCCGACTCCCCTCAGGTTCCCCGACTGGAGCCTTGGTTTCAGAAGATATCGGGCGGAACATTCCACAAGTGGGCTTCGCTTACCTCTGATAGCCAGGCTTGAAAAGCCCGGCCTGGGAGGGACCAGGCATAGACAACGACATAATGACAAGGGGCTTCCTCTCAAGTTATGTACTTAAAAAAAGAGGAAGATGAAAATTAGATCAGCCACAACGCTGTCCTGAAGCTGTTTCTGGGAATTTTTGACGGAGAGCTTCGAGACGGTCTGGCGGCGGATGTTTGTTTAGTTTGCACGCGGAGGGGCTCTCCTAGGGCATTTCCCTTTTGGGACACTGACTAATGTCTTTATACATTTCATATATTTGAGATGAGAATTGGTCGTTATATTATCATGGTACAGTGTCGTGTATCCTAATAATTTACAGAAGAGATTACTTGGGACTGGGGTATCCATCCCCACTCGTATAAGAGCTGTCACCAGCGGTCATGATAAGCGGCTTGTCGGAATCCTGGCACTGCACATAGGAATATCATTAGCCATTCTGCATTGGACAATGAGGATGATAGCGTCTTACTGAAGCCTCCAATGGCATGACATCCACTATCTTCATATGCTGCTTCAGCTTTAATGGACCTAGGAGTCAAGTTAGAGCATTCCTGTCGAAGTAGTACTCAGGGCAACCTTACCATCCACGGATCGCCTCCATGCGGTTATAACTCTTTGAACATATCAGCAAAGGTTCTGAAAATTGGTTTTAGCTCTCTGAAGGACATACCGAGGGATGTGTTGACAGGAATTGTGGCGGTGCTCCCTTCTCAGCTTCCTGCATGCGTGCCCATCTAAGAGTATGTTAGTTTACCTATACAAGCTACAGCCTTGGTTGCATGACGGTCGTAAAATCTTAAGAGCTGCCCGTAACTCACAATTCGACTGCGGCCTCGTGATTGAAACACGCTTTCGACATCATCACTGTTACGTATTAGCTCTGCGGCGCCAACATTTGGACAACGAACGCACTTAGTCCGATCTCATCCGCTTCAGCCTGTTAGGTTATTAGTTGAGCACACATCCAACTAATGGCGATAACAGACTTACCTCCTGGGTTCGTGAGTTTGGCAGGCTATAGGCAAGGTTCATAAGCAATGAGGGAAGGTGTCCAGAGATGTCAAACAGTAGTGAGACAAGGAAGGCAGCTCCCATGGTGATAAAGCTGTTGCTCATGCGCTCCGCCGGATGATGGGCCACCACATGGGCAATCTCATGCCCTAGCACGGCTGCTAAGCCATCCTCGTCTTTGCATATAGGCAAGATACCGGTGTAGACAAACACCTTACCGCTGGGCTACTAATTAGTATATCGACAGCAAGTACGAGGTAAGAAATAGCAAAGTAAGAGGTTCTTACCCAGGAAGAACAAAGGCGTTGAGCATGCTATCATCCTTGATGACGTGGACCCTCCAGTCTGCACCTTCAATCGGCGCCTGCGGAATCAAGCGCTGCAAAACACGATTCACCTGCATGGTAAGCGGATGGTGCTCGGGAAGAATGCTTCCCCGGTTTTCGTTCAGGACTTCCAGATAGCTCTGTCTGCCCATCTCGAGTTCCCGTTGCGCAGAGACGCAGTTGAACCGTCGGCGACCAGTCATCTAAGCGAAGTTATCAGTACCAGGTACAAGCACACAAAGTGTCAGGCCATCCTTGCGTCCTGTGCGATGCTAACCCCACTGGCGCAAGTGACGCTGTCGGTCGCATGGCGTCCACAACCGGGGACGCACCTCTACCGTGTCGGTATTATATATGTAGAACCCACTAATCCCCAGCCCTATTATGACAAAGTGGTGCGGTTTAGCATCCTTCACCAAGCGAATGAAGAGCGGCTCGCGTCTCGGGTCATTGAATCGCCTATATTGGTTCCCTCCATACTGGTACCCTCGCTTTGCGGAGCTAGAAAATGGTCGGCCACGGAACGAACTGGACGAGCGTGGGAATTTATGAGAGAAGGGTATCGAGTGACTGACGCAGCTGCGGGGGGCGAGGCATGTCGAGATGGATCGAGGAAGAGGCAGCGGCGTGGAGTTGGAGGTACAGGGCGGAATGCGACGGAGAGATAAGGAAGATGACACGGTCGATAACCGGGGAAAGCTGCGAGAAATTGTATATCTCATTGGTAGGCGTAACATCTTGAACCCTTTTGCATTTTACAGTGAGGGAAGTTCGTAATCAAAGAGAAAGGAGCAGATTTATTGTCCAACTCGGCCCGAATAGACGGGCTGAAGCTATTCAAGTTGGGCCCGACAGATCAGTGGATCCCTGGGTTCCCCATGTCGCACGACCAATCAGCGCGGTATCATTTACACCTCGACATCAACAAATAACACGTAGTAGAAGATAATTGTCAGCCTCATATACAAGACTTTCTATAAAAAAAAACCCCCCTACTTCTCAGTAGATCGACACTATGATCGGGGGCCCTGTAAACAAGTCAATGCCGGTGATTAACATAACGGGTGATTTGAGTAGCTTCGGCTTTGATTCCTAGTAGATATATATTTGAAGTTTACTCCTCTTGTTAACTCATAAAAATCAGTGAATTTGTTTCCTCTTTTTTTTTTATGGCTCGACATCATATATACCGATAGCTTCTAGTCGGAGAATGCCTGTAAGTAGGAAATATTTCTCCTAAGTCCATCCTGTGAATTGTGACCCACTGAACCCCAGGTTCTTCAAAATCCCGCTTGAGATATCACAAGAGTTTAACCCTAAACGTAGTTTGATCACAGAACTGGTATCCAAGACCTAGGAACTAAAAGATATAGAGATCTCATTAATAATTCCTAAAATTATGGAGGCATCTCCTAGATCGAGCTATGTAACCCAATATACTGCTCATAATGATTGAACCAGCACAAGGTAACACACAGGCTGCAAGGCCCCAAGGCAAGCCTCCCCACCCCGTTAAAAAAAACCAATGCTTTGTACCCATAGTATGGCCCAGATATACGTTAGACATGACAGAAGGTCAGAGAAGCGTGTAATAATTTCTATATCGTGAGATTCATTTGTCTCCACAAGCTCTTGTCCGGGCCAGGGCAACAATGCAAAATTGGCGACCATGGCGATCAATGGAAGTCAATAGTTGACAGCAAGAAATAGGTCTGCATGTACTATACTGTGTTGGCCACACCGTGAGTATCATGAACTTACTACTTAAGTTGTATCCTGCTCAACGTATTAGAACTAACATGCCTACATCTCATTCAACAAGTACGAGCAGACATCAGTCTCGCTTGGTGCACTCCCAACATTACAATTTGGGCATATCCCAAGCCACGCATAATAGCTGCAGCTTTGCAGATTTGTTGAGCGCAGTTTGCTGAAGTTTGATCCTGCCGCTCTACACAGGCATGACCACGATAAAATGGAATCTTTCCCAACAAAAAACCTGGGCTATATGTCCCACCTTAATTTTTTAGAAAACAAGCTCCATTCAAAAGCCACCTGTTCATGGGATCATGGCTAGAATCATACAATTTCCTTATTTAGTACACCGAGTTGGCATGCTAGGCCGATGAAAATGGATTCGTACTATTGCTTCAGAAACGACCTCCAACATCGCTTCTTATCCAATGGTCCTATACTCGTTCAAAGAGCATGAAACAAACTATTCCAGAAGCCTTATCCGAGAACTTAATCCGAGTTGGGCACTGTAAGCGCCTCTATTCTGGGAGCAAGAGCCGCAGTGACAACTAACTCGGTACGGGCATCTAGAACACGATCAACTATAGCCAATAAACCATGAACTTGAAACGACCAGTGTATGAAGTCTAGCTATGGGTCTGTAGAAATTCTGTAGCGCCTCAGCCTCTTCAATGATTCAACATGGTTCAATCATTAGCCGCCTAGAAACACAGGAATCGTTTCGCCGTGCTCACTTTGCATGGACATAGGCGAATCTCGTTGAACAGATTCAGCGGCTACATCTAGGCAGATACCATGCAGGTCCTGTCGGACATGGACCTTGCTTCCTTGCTTTCTCATCCAGGAACATGGATCTGTTTCCTGGATCACGCTGGTCGATACGCCGGGATAGGATGTGACATGATAGACAGGAACCGGTCGTCAAACAAGCGCTGTGGGATCCAACGGTTGGAATTGAAATGCCCCATTCTGATTGCGCTGTACCTGCACCCGATCAAGATAAAAATACCTGCGTTTAGATCTCAGGGGGCCTGGAGAACGGCGTTAAGGTGCAGTGCGTTATTGATCGACCCCGCATGGGAGAACCGATGGACGAACACTAAATCGCCATTCTCGGAGAACTGATAATTTCTATTAATAAATAGACTCATAATTTGTCACAGACAAATCCACGGCAAGTGATTAGGGTCAATCATATGCTGTCTCGCAGGTGTACACTACAGACGGTAGACAGATGCCGTGTGCGCCCACCAATTCGGCAATGGCTTCTTTCTGTGTTCAGAGTGGAATTGAGTACAGCATAACACATGTGCTACCGAGCTACAATCATACATACAATTGTAGTTGTTCTGTGCACTACCCAGTGATGGCTGCATAGGTTCACTCGGCCGTCTTCCAGGATTTAGTTACAGACTGAAAACGGACAATGAGAGGGAGACCAAAAAAGAAAAAAAAAAAAAAAAAAAAAAAAAAAAAAAAAAAAAAAAAAAAAAAAAAAAAAAAAAAAAAAAAAAAAAAAGAAAAAGAAAGAAAGAACGAAAAAAAGACGAATAGACAAACTATTGCACATTGTGTCTTGACACATTTAGACCTCGAAATAGCCACCAAAGTGACTCGACCGCTGTTGTGGCATGTCACTATGCACATCCATATCACAGTTTCTCCTTGTGCTTCTTGGCCAGGGTATCTGCAGATTGACCTCACATTTGCCAGATGTGATTGGTGAACCGTTTAATTACGGCTACTCAATGAACGCTAATTGCTAGCGTGCAGCTGCAGGAATGTGATAAGGTCTGGCAGAAGCGTTGTGACGACTTCCAGCCTTGTCAGCACCCTGTCCGCATCTAACTAGCTTGCTCACTCGGGTCATGTTGAAGATCCGATAGGCGATATCTTGTCATTTACTGAAAAAAATAAATTATAATAAATAATAATAATAATAAAAAAAAGGTCAAATGCCATGAGGCGAGAGATAACAACAGATGACTCTTAATGGAAACCATTGAATATCGTCCCTATCGGTACATGAGTCATTTGTGTCCGAAGATTCCTCTTGTATTTGTTGCCGGCGTGACAGTGTGACTGGAGGATCGAAGGTGCAGAACAACTAAAGGCTAATGTGAGCTTCCCTGTCGAATCATCCCGAGTGGAGAAAATCCGGTGGCTGTCAGATCCTGCTGAATGAGGGGGAAAAGGATCATGGGAACGCCAGGTTAGCGGCCAATGCACGGGATAGGGAGGAATTGGAATTAATTGGCGCCGAAGGGAGCTAATTATGGCATTCAAATGGGAAAGATATTAATAGTAAAAGCGCTTCAGCGGGAGGAATTATGGAGGATTGTCGGGAACGATGGGCGGCTAAATGATGCAAATTAAGATCTAATCACACGTCTTGGCCAAAAGTCAGTCGGGTCGCACGGGGCACTTAGTGGTTCCCCACTCACTGACGGTTGGCTGCGGATTTCCCGTTCTGCATGGACAGTATTAGCCGGTCCTCGAATCATGGCGGGAAAAGGGAAGCTTGGCTCACCCCACTATATTAGCGTTCTGCACTAATGCTGTATCTATCAATATCAACTAGACTCCATGCGGCATTTGGCTGGGAGAGCCCTCAACAACCCCGCAAAGCTTCCGTGGGAGTCTCCGAGTACCACCGCCGTCGTCTCATGGACACTGGATTGGTGCTAGGTTTGATGAATGGCGTTTTTCTACATTTGGTGTTACTTTCGCCAAATACTGTGTTTGGGATAGTCTAGTCCTCTGTGTCTGTCCAGGTCGGGTTACACCCGTGCCATCAACCACCTATGGAAAAATGAGAGACTCGCTTCGTGTAGCCGTTATTATGGTCAAATATGTATGAATTCGGATCAAGTGGGGTTCGACTCCTAGTAGTCCGTAGAACACCTGCCCAATTGGGGAATTTGTGGTAACTCTAGCTAAATTGATCGCTATTGGGGTCCACTATTATTGGTGGTTTCTTTGTGATTTACACTATCAGGCCATGAACGGCGGGTTCTCTTTCCATTAAATCATACCGTCCTCATCTATAGCCTGTTAGATTCGGTGGTAATTGCGGGTAAGCGAAAACAATAGCAGACCAGGCTCAAGAATCAGGTATATCGAATCGGGTAAGCGAGGTCGTCCTAATTCTCCGGTTATGCCCCCCTGTTCATTGGTCGTATAATTCTGGGGATGTTGCACGGTACCTTGGGTCTGAAAATGAAATCCAGAAACTAAAAAAAAAGAAAAAGAAAATTTCTATTGTAGGACGAATACCACTTAATTTCTGGGATACTTCGGGCAGATACATTGCGATAGATCCAAACCCAATCAATTTCCCAGCCGCCAATATTGGTGAGCAGAAGGTCACCAATAGTACTGCATGACGACCTGCATGGGCGCTAATGAGAAAGGTAAAAATTCCAAAATTATCCAAAATTAGTCTGGTTCCTTGCTCGTGCATGCTCTTGAGACCCCTGCTAGTGGCAGCCGCCAGGGCTCCGTCCTGCGATCATCCCCCCAATCCGCTATCTTTGACGCTACATCCCACCGCCGCGTTTCCCCCTCTCTCCGATGCTGCTGCTCACTTGCATCCGACGATCTGATGTCCAAAATAGAAACATCATGGCGTGCCTGTCAGTTGCGAACCTTGGTTTTAAAGCTTCGTCTATCCCGCCATCATGGCTTTTTCCGAATCACTGTCCCGCACGCTAGTTATCTGTCGCCGCATCCTTTGCAACCGCACCTTTCCTTTTCTTCTTATACTTAATTAGATAGCAAAGGCTGCTGGTTCAGCTTTGCGATTGCCCCACGATATCCATACATATACCCGCAATCGCTCCCCAGGCGACTGAAAACCGGTCACTTCCGCAGTCGTATCGCAATTTATATTGGAGTGCACGGACGATCTCGCCAGATCATCCTTCGAGTCACTTGCCAAAATGCCGTTGACGTCGAGGAAGAAGACCACGTCGATTACACTGGCGAACAAAGCCGCCATAGACTCCGCTCCGTCCTCGTCCAGTGAAGGCCCTTCCACAGGGACTACGGGCAAGACAAACAACAAGTCGCACAAGAGATCTCGTTCTGGTAGGTCCAAAGCTGAAGACCAATCAACTAGTGTCTAGGTTTTAATGGAAAGTGTGCGGTCTCTGTAGGCTGTTTTACCTGCCGCCTCCGCCGAAAGAAGTGCGATGAGCAACATCCATCCTGTGGTGCCTGCATTAACCTTTGTGTGAAATGCGAGTACAAGCGCCCTGCTTGGTGGGGTAACCCAGAGCATAGGCGAGTACAGAAGGAGCGTATCAAGAACAAGATTAAGCAGACGAAGATGAATGAACGCAATGGTAGCCTTACTGGTGGGTTGAAGCCACCCGCCTTCCCCCGGCAACCGTCTGGTCTTCCACCTCGCCTGCTGACCCTCCATGACCATAAACAGTAGATCAATCGGGCCGCAGCCGCAGTTTAGCTGTGACATCGCCAACGACTCCTGAAATTGAATTTAACCGTCCGGTCTTTGCAGAACAACAGGACATCTTCGCATCCCATCTGCCAACACCAGCCATGACCCAACCGATATACGAGCCCTACCCAGGATTCGAGATTGACGTCAAGACAGAAAGACAGACATTTGTCAATGATGTGCCGCTACGACATGACTCCATGAGCTCAACGATAAGCACCTTTGCGCCGCCCCAGCTGAATGCACCGCTACCGACATTCCCCCAAGAAGAGTGGTTCCCCGACGAGTACTTCCCACAGGCACCAACACTCCCTGGCATCGATCCGGCGCTTTGTGACCAGAGCATCCAGCAGACCTACGCCATCTTGCAGTCGAATATCCCTGTGAGCGACCACGACCGCCCCCTGCTCGACCACTTCATCAACAACGTCTTGCGCATTATTTTTCCCGTATTAGAGGCACACCAGCGCGGGCACCTACGAGCACAAGCCATCCTGCAGGCTTTGGAGACCAACAAAACCTATCTTCACTGCTGCCTCAGTGTGGCTGCGATCCATCTCAAAACAACGGAAGGGTTAGTTGGGGAACAGATCGATCACGACATAATGCGACACCGCTTCGAAGCTGTTTCCCAATTGTGCCTCGCGCTGGGTGAGGACACCAAGCACGAGGAGATCCTTGATGCGACATTAGCCATGATCTTCTTCCATTGCTCTGTGGGTCCTGCGGACGACTACCTGCCCGACATCCCCTGGTACGATCACTTCCAAGCGGCTTCGAACTTGGTGAGCCGGCTCGGTCTTTCAACTACAATCCCCCCATGTGGCAACCCATACATGCTCCCTCCATTTAGTATGACACTGACATCGTGGATTGATATTCTTGGCTCCGCTATGCATGGCAGAACGCCCGAGTTCGCTCACACTTACCGCTCCAAGCACCTCAGTGGCACGTCTTTGGGATTGCGGGAATTGATGGGTTGCGACGACCGTGTGATGTACTTGATCTCCGAGATCGCGTGCCTTGATGCGCTGAAGAAGGAAGGACGAGTGGATGCAATGGCGGTTTGCTCCCATGTTTCGGCCCTAGGAAGACAATTAGAATTTACCGAACCCGCGGACCAGACGCTTGAGAGCCCCTATACCACGACCGGAGCGCTGCGCCCCGATATTTTGACCAAGAACATGACCGCCGTCTTCCGAATCGCAGCGAGAATCTACCTCTGCAGCCTGGTTCCTGGATTTGACCGAAGCCAACCGAGTAATATAAACTTAGTCCAAGCAGTTGCGAACACCCTGCAGTATATTCCGGCCGGCCAGAATGGATACGATCGCTCGCTAGTATGGCCACTCCTGGTAACCGGGGCTTTCTCGCAACCCAATAGCCACTTCAGAGCCATCCTGGCCGATCGGTGTGCTGCCCTGGGGCACCATGCCGATCTCGGAAGCTTTGGACGTATGTACCGTGTATTGCAGGAAGTGTGGCGCGCGACCGATGATCCTATCGACACTTTCTGCCAGGTGGAAGAGACCCCGGTGGAAGCTTCTCCACCGAGCTCGAGCCAGCCCATCAAGCTTGAGGCACCGGAGTCCCCCGAACAAATCGGTGCCGACTGGGCATTGAAAGAGATCAAGAGACCGCAGATTCATTGGCGCGAAGTTTTGCAGCAAAATGGGTGGAACTACCTTCTGATTTAAAAACCATTTAGATACCCCCTCGCTCTCCATGGGATTGCATCTCATGACGTTTACATGTCCCTTGAAGGGACCCATTCAAGCGGGCTTGAATATACGACCAACTCGGAGATCTCGAGAGTCATAATCTGCGCCAAGGGGATATATCAATGAAGGCAAATGCTCGCGCCGGTTGAGTGATGGCTGGACCTCATCATTCTCGAGCTTACTGCTCCGCCATGTTTTGCTTTCCGACAACGTCCATATATATCCTAGACTGTGTCAGCTTGGTGTCGGCTCTTGGATCTGTGTTTCCATTCTTTATATATTATTGGCTCTGTTTCACTGCTGGCCAGGGAAATCATGACACGAAAGGCTACGAGGAGGCATTGGATTTGTGGCGATAGTTGCAGAGGCGCGGACAGTCATACCCCCCCCAAATGGTGTTTCGGCGTTTTGGAGTGAATGAGCTTTTTCTTGGGACTCGACCTATATATTAAAACCCATACTATGTGAAGTTGGCATTTTGTCTATCTATGTATTGTGATTTGAATTGATTCAAATGGACTATCATCACTGGATACGTTCGGATTTCTACTTGATGTGCCATGGAGCACCCTATACCCTCGTCGATTGAATCGTGTTCCATCTTAAGAGTATACACGGTCTTGAGAAGCATTTGTTGGCTTCATCTAAAGTATGTATTAAGCCAAGTGTATGGAGAACTCACCAGTCCCGGACGAAGAAGATTTTACCTCGCCTCTTGTCCCAGAAAGTATTGATCTGATCTACAACAATTGACTTCATGGATAAGGTGACTAGGGGACTTTTTCGTCCTCGTTGATTGTATATAGGCTCGCTGTTGGATTGGGGTTGGTCAGCTGTCTTTAACGTGACTATAAACCGCTATTAGAAGGCCTGTTCTTCAGCCCTAATCTTAGATATGATTATCTTACCAACTTGGAGGCTTGGCTTCCTCCTGGCCCCAAAGTATGTACAACTATGGAGAATGACTAGATTCCAGCGTTAGGAACTTTGGCCATTTGCCTGACCGTTTGCTGATTTCTGTCAACAACGCATATGCTGGTAGGCCCTACTGATATGACTGAAGGCCCTCCTCGATTCTTAAATTACCCAGCAGACCTAAGGAACCAGTCTGCGCTATCTAATTGGATAGCATAGCGTTGGTCAGCCTTTTGGGAAGATTAGACACGCTCACTATCACCCCAGCATCGAAGTACCGCCCAATGGCCGCGTTTATCATTAATCCATTCTTTGAAGAAAACAGTTCGGTGGGCCGAACACTTCCAACGATGGAATCCATGATTGCTTGCCCGTGCGTATAGGATACATAAATGGGCAGCCGCAAGTATCAAAGGTGGAGGTGGAGGTAGTGCTGAGTGAAAGAGAAGCAACTCTATGTTGTCTCCATTCCCGTATCTGCAAGCTCCTATTCCTGACGTAGAATTCCCTGCAATAATAATTTGACTATAGCTAGTTCAGTATCTTTATTGCCTGAGGGATCGAAACCTAGCCACTGCTCCGTATTATCGAGATCGATACGAGACTCAGTGAAAACGGATGTGAATCTCCCTTCATACGGCAGGCGATCTAACATAATGCCATATATTTGCAACGTTCTTTACTCCTGTGGTTGGACCACCGATCATATTCTTGATAGATGTGGCTTGTATCTAGCTATACATCGCATTAGGAGGTCTTTTTGAGGAGTCTGAATTTGAAGGATGGCCGGGAAAGATTTCGTGGAATGAACTGCCTAACTGTGGTCGTCGATAGGAAATCCCAAACCAGAGAGATGGTCGGCGGCTGAAACGACCCAATAGTAGAGTATGACCTTAGCCTTATTCCCCTGCATTGAATCAGTTGTGGCGACCTTTGGTATCCCCAGTCTGCCCAGCAGGCCATATTGCTCCATTCGGAAAAAGACTGTCGGATACGCACGGCCTGAGCCATGACGTGGGCATTCTAGTCTTTTACCATCCTAAGTCTGCTATCAAAGGTGCACCGTGCTGTATTCGACTTGTTTTCGTTCTCGTTGCTTGACCGTAAGTAGAGACAAAGCCATACTCGCAGTTGTATCTGTTCGTGTATGCCTCTTCTCTGTCCGATACTATACTCGAGTATTCACTCCCGTTGCTGAGAGTACTCTCTGACCTACCTAGCGAGCCTTTCCAACACTGCTTTCTTCGTTGCATCTTTGCCACTATGCCGCCTTGTAGCACGGTGTTTACAATCAGCCAGTTACTTGCAGAATACCCTCCATAGTCAGGTCTCTGTAGAAATGCGATCTGTCGAAGGATGATAGCGTTGATGAGAATGGTGAGACAGGAATGGGTTTCCATAGTACAAACGACTTGTCAGCCATATCTTAACTCTTGTACCAAGCTATTAATCCAAACAGTTGGCAAACAGTTTATAACCAGTTAAACATCTCCTTTTTTCATTGTAACTGCTTACCAAGTGCTTAGGAACTACTTACCCACGGCCGTATCAATTGCCTTTTGACCTACTCTGCCGCCATCACCACTGTTCACGACATTCAGACTCTCATGTTTTTCTAGGTGTGTTCCGAGGTTGTTCGTCGCAGTGAATTGTTTCTAAAGCAGTTAATAATCAGTTAGCACAAAGTATTTAAACAGTAACATGATTTCTAAGTACTTGGGAAGAAGAGTCATACGTTCGCTTTATCACAATCTTCAACACGGCAGAACAACTCTCCGTAGTAAAGAATTACTTCGCCGTCCTGGTTCTAATCGGTTTTTAACCAGGTAGTAAGCAGCTAGCACGTGGAGAAGTGACTTTCCTGCTCATGGCTCCTTTTTGTAACTCCCAGTCCTATAAGCCTTGCTACTGGCTGGAACCAAAGCACCCATGGACTCATTTTGGTATGTGATCTCGTGACGAAAACATCTTGTAGCAACTTGGGTTTTAGGGCAAGCCTGCCCATGTAAACCCTGAGCTGGCCGCGGAGAACCTCCGTTGCATCGACGGCGTCAATACTCGGTGCGAGAGCCATGAGCCATAAGGTAAGCGACCTCGACCAGCGCGGGCCGGGCAGCGGCATGAACAGCTTCGTGAGTCGCGGTGCAGCTGAATCGTTGCACACCTGTGCTCATGAGTGTAGACCGGAGTGGTGCTCACAACAGTATTTCTTCCTATGATGCACACCCTCCTGGTCTGGCCAGTCTCATTGCCAATATAGTATCATTCACGCGGTGGCCGGCGATTTCAACAACTGTCATAGATCTACCCAGGACTATGTTCATCGATTATTCTATGACAAGGGCAGTGGTTGGCGAATTCTGTCCTGCCAATAGATATTGGTTCATGACACAATTTGGAATTTGATTCCCCATAGACCTCAGATGTGAATTATCTGCTGGCTAGGGACATTCCCACATTCGTCCAACATATTCTGAGCTGGAAACACTGGAACTATCGATGTGCTAGAAGGACGTAGAGTGTAGCAAAGTTTGGCGTAATAGGGATAGGAGGACAATCAGTCCTACTTTATTCGAAGAGCAACATACCATAGGAAGTACGCTAGATCTATACGTACTAAATCTTGTTCGCCTCCATGGTACATGTTTCTGAGCCATATGAAATGTGATCTGCCCTCTGTACTCTTCTGGTGGTGGTAATACATATCGAATTCCTCGAGTACTTTTGTCATCGAAAGATAGTTCTCCTGGCCCAGGTAGTCGCCACCAAATCATCAGTCCGAGGATAACCAAGCCGAGCAAGCACGCAGGATATAGAAGGTTTAGCGAAACGAGTGAGTCTATGGTGCTAATCACCGGCTTCTTCAGCACAATCGCACAATTAAGATATCCCAGGTTCTCGTTAGTCTTTGGGTACTCAATCTGTGGTATGTCTAGATACGATAATATAATTATAGTATCGTGGTCAAACAACATACATATAGATCGTGTGAGGGTCCTGTTCTCACTGCCGGGAGAACTACTGCGGTAATATTCCTGGATGTAAACGGTAAAGCTATGGGGATCCACGAGCTTAACAATCAACGCAGGAGATGTAATTCACAACCTCGCGGCAAATTTGTTTATAATGGAATCTACTTCGGTCTTCCTCTGGTAATCGTGTTTGAATCCAAAGGGTTTTGTACTTCCTGGGCTACTTTGCGCCTGTAGACGTCGAACGAAAGTCCGAGAACATGACAGGAAAATGTGCCTTCTGGACACTGTGCTGTTATGTCGTGATAAATATTGACTTTGGCCATGGGCTTGCCCCGATTGAATGGTCTGACGGAATGCTTCGCCGATGCACCCATAACTCGTGGGATTATCGCATCTCTGTGACTTGGGAGGACAGGTTTCTCAGGCTGTGATGGATCGATATCTAGCAGAGGATCCACTATTTCTCTATGCCGGCGGTTCTGAATAAAGATGACTTCCTGCCACCGTTAAGTGAACTCACCCCTGTCTTCATGCTTGTAACCAGGTTCATGGAATTGTTTAGTAGCCCCTGAGTGAAGAATCTTGAACATAATCCTAGCATCCAAGAGCTCGGGGGTCTGCCCCATAGTCTTTCTTGTTAAGTCTGTAAACCTCTCTCATAGTGTCAAGAGACCGAGGATTGACAGTGTTCAGTTTGGTTATTCGTGGCTCTGCAATACCTGACTGTAAGTTCTTCAATTTGGCCATAGAGCAAAAGCAGGGCGATAACGAAACTGTTCAGCCAGCCTGAGAATTGGATAATTTATTCGTATTAGCTATAAGGGTATCCATGTGTTAGGTTCGCGTTCTTTAGTGTCTTCATCTTTGATAGCAATGGTCCCCTGAGCGTTCACACCAAAATTAGATCGCATTACTGGCATTGCTATTCGGTAAATGGCGCAGTTGATTATGTCTTGTACATTCGCCGCTACCAAATTGGGCCTGTGTGTTTGGAAAAGAAAAGGTTTGCCAACCACATCCCTCTTTCCTCGCAGCCAACCAGTTAGTGGTAGCAAGTGGTCGGTGCTGTTGCTGTCTATCCCTGGCGAAACATGGTTGAACGATAGGAAGGCATACCTCTCCTAATTGCTGCCCAAGTGATACGTACGGACCTCTATATTCCTCATTAGTACATCCACTAGTACGTTCCCTTCACGCCCTTTCGTCAATCTGCAACAATTCCATACATGGTTTGTATGTTTCCGAATTGGCGCCGGGATCGATCCATATCGCCGTCGAGTTAGAATTCAACGCAGTCCCAATTATATGGATATACCAATAAGCCTAGGTAGTAGTTGAGAATAGTTTGGCCTCCACAATAGCGACTGTGAACACTAGTCCCAACCATCTCAGTGTCCTGAGGCGTATCGTCAGTGGACAGAAGGCTACCGCCCATGCTGCTCGCTTCAGCGGCAAGCAGACCTTCAGCTCGAATGGCTTTATCAGCGATCCTGTTGCCCCTGGATTCGCCATGTCTTTTAGTGCAGAAAGACCGTGTTTGTCGATAATTCGAAATCCTCTTGGCCCAAACGTAGGTGCTGCACGCAGGCCGCGCTAAAGAAACCCATAATTCGACCCGCACCAGTCAACTCCAAACTGGAATAGGAGATGCACCTATCGTCACCCGTATATTCCAGCCCACGCTCATAAAAGTTACAAGCCGCGGCTTGGTGTTATCAGAAACATTCTTGACCAACCATTCGGTTTCTCGGAACACACACAGGATATATAGCTTGGAATTTGTCAGCATCCAGGTGTGCTCCACGGTCATCGGTGTTCCATCTGATGGCAACAGAAAAGGTCCTGTTGTAGTAGAGATTCCTCTTTCTCTACCAGATTGACTAAGCGATTCTCTCGGTCAAAGATTATGATCTTTGACCGAATAGTCAAATCGACACACTCTCACCCCTAAGCTAATCGTTGCTTAGACACGGAGGAAGGATCTAAACCCATTCGGAGAACTTAAACGTCAGGAAGAATGGAATGCCTCGGGTCTCTTGGGGTGTGCTGCAACTGTATCTGGGCCAAGATGTCGGATTGTCAACAAGCTAGGCATTGACCTTTTTTGGGGTCCGGAAAAGTCTCGTAATTTCCCAGAAGTCTTCGAGGTTCATTTTCCTCCTTATGTCCGAGGCTGTATGGGTATATGTGTGCAACTTTAACGGTTCAAGAAACCCGGTAAGAATACAACTGTAGTAGTTTAGTCGCATTTCTCTCTCTGTTTGTGGACCTTGCATGACATCCTCTGCATCCATGTTTTTCAAAATTCGATCAATGGCATCAAAGCAACACTTTTCTAGTTTCGAGCGTGTCTTCAACGCAGTTGTGTCCGCTTCTACCTCGCCTGATATTTACGCTTAAGCAATCTTGACACAACGTCTTCAACTTTCAAGTGCGCTTGCAAAGTTTCTCGGTCATTTATTGTGACGGCCGTGGGTCGCCAGCATCATGGCCGCCTATGAATTGGAGAGCTTAATACTGGCTGGTCCCATAGTGAATATTCTGTCCTGCTAGTGCTTTGCCTTTGTATAGATGGTCTATGTTGGCCGGATTGATCGGTTGGAGGCATGACCAAATGCCTAAGGTCTTTTGGCCGAGTGATATCACGCTTGATAGTCTATCTCAAGGATGTCTCGAACGGAAGATTGACCCCGACTGAACCCGGCATTGCGCAAAAGGCGAGGAGCATCACTGCAGGATGAACGACGACATCATACGGTACCAAGATCGGGTACCAAGCATAGGATAACACCCTGCTATCAATCCAGGTTAAATCCGCTTGGAGGGTCGAATATCCATGATAAACAAGGCGGTTGGCCAAAACAAGACGGTAGCATCGTTGCCGTGATTGTTAGGATACCGAGGATACCATTGCTAACCAACTGTTACAAAATAGTGTACACAGATGGATATTGATACAACTTACCCTTATAAGCAAGGAGCTCTGCTTTCCCCCAGATAGTAGTTATTAGGCTAGAACAAGTCAGTCCATGTATATTCAATATACTTACAGAGCCCAAGACGAAAAACCCTGGTAAACTCCACGTGGCACCAAAGCTGTAGATATACTTACATATCATGATTTGTTATTTTTTATGTCTTAGGGTAAACACAGTTAGTCCATGTAATCACAAAACTAGACGTGGAGGGCCTTTAGGCCACGGCGCAAAGGTCCTTCTGTGCAGCCGGTTCATTGAAATCGTACTGGCTATGAAACGGGGATCAACTTACATGGCAGATAGTCTCTATTAGGCTAAACCCCGTCAGTCCATATCTTTCCATTTTATTCACAGAACCAAACGCATAGGGCCTTTAGGCCATGGCGTAATGTTTTTGCTGTGCAGCCGGTCTGTTTATCTCCTGGGAGATCGACTTACATGTGTTTTCTTTTTGATGGCGCTTAGCTTAATGTGAAACCCATTAGCACGGACCATTCCTAGTTTTCAACCTATCGAATACTCGGGGAGGGCTTTATGCCATGGAGCTAAGACCAAGGCCGTGACTCTAGCGCCTCTGCACATGCCTGGAGCGCTGCTCTACTTGGTGGAGATGGTCACAGGCAGACGGCTGCTTGCTCAGCTCTCGCACGGTTGAACGGCACGACTGATGAGGCTGGAGATGCTGGTATATCGCGCAAATGGAATCAACTTACCAGGTGTAGGTAGAGGTGGTGGTTGTAGACAGGAAACTAAGAAATGGACGTGATGGGTTTACATTGTGGCTGCGCGTGTTGTCCACGTGTTTTTCCAAAGCTGGAGATATACTTACAGATCATTATGTGGTATGTATTATGCTAAACACAGTTAGTCCATGTATGTAAACCTTTATTCACAGAACCAAGCGCATAGGGCCTTTAGGCCATGGCGTAATGTTCCCGCTGTGCAGCCGGTCTATTGAAATAGTGGTGTCGACTTAGAGGGGTCAACTTACATTCCAGAGAGAATTTGTCCTTAGGCTTGTCAGGATTTGAAGTTTTGAATTTCCAATAAAATCCTTGGCTGAATTGCGTACTGCCGATCACGGTGTCCACCTCACGAAGAGAGCCGTTCTGGAAGCTTTCGAGTACCAGTATGTTGTAATATACTGCGAATTAGCTATATGAACCAGCCAGCCCCGAATCTAAGAACCGGACTGAGATAGTCTGGATATGAGCTGGTCCATAAGGATAGTCCGTCCGGGAACAATGAATAGTCTTATCCCGTATTTGATATGAATGCTGATGTCCCACGTAACTCGACGGGATATTAAATCAGTGCTTACACTGATAGCTATGGTGATTGCACAGTAGTAAGAAACGGGGCGGATCCCGGTTTGAACGTACCCAGCACGATCATGATAACCGTCTCGAGAAGGCGGATTAGCCATTGACTATCCGCACTTTCGATCCCAAGCTCTGGCATTCTATCTGTCTTCTCTCGGATGTACCTATAGTGTACATCGAGGTTTGTGTCAGACTCAACTCGTTGGATCTCACGTCGATGCTCCGGAATCCGCACGACGAACCAAGCTCTAGTTGACCAGGCATAGAGTCCACCTACTTCGCCGGACAACTGACATAATCCAGATACGCACCCTTTTCCCTACGCAACGGACTTTTTATATGGCCTGTTATGCCGAAGTGCATGTCTCTGAACCTATGCCATTAAATTAGCCACGATTAGTGCGAATAGTGGCTGGAAACGGGACGTATACCTAGAATCGGTTTGCTAGGGTCTGCGTTAGTATTCTTGCAGAATGGAAGTCATTCCCTTCCCTTTACCAGGACACAAAGCAAGTTGAAATTGGTTTAGGGCACAGGTTTCGATGCCGCTTCAATCATATGATGGACCTTTTAGATGGCTTGCATCACGCAAGAATACTTCTGGTTCTGTTGGCCAGTGGTTCTGCTCCGTAACATACGACTTAGGAAACGTACCGGCTAAAACTGCCATTCGAACAGGTGGCTTTGGACACCGCGTCGTGGTTGTAATTATCTTTCAGATGATAGACAACTGCTCCATGACCTCTATTTCGAGCTGTCTAACTCGGTACTGAGTTCATGGAAGAATGCAGACGCGAAGTGGACTTGAGAGAACCTAAGGGGACTGGAATGTGTCATAAAATCCGTCATAATACAAAACTGGAAATCTGGGGTATGGTATCGCAGGGACTCAAGTCTTTAGAACTTCTTTTGAAGCGTATTAAATGCCCTTTGCTCCGAGAGGTGGAAGTCAGAGACACCACAGGACCAAGGAATTTCAGATCCAGAACCACAACAGCTGTGACCCAAACGATAGACTCGACCCAAGCATTTGGCTTGTTTGTTGACAGGGGATGGTCCCACTTTCTATGTCGCTGTCACATACATGGAGCTCCTGGGGCCATTGGGGTGATGGCAGGCACTATTCTCGCACGGCTCGCATTCGATTCGTGGCTAGGGATATGAACCACGCATGTTGATTGGGTGCTCTATTTGCAGGCAAAGGTATATCCACTTATTTTACTGCCCAGCAACGAGGATCATTCCTCAATGTCTTAGTTGGTAGCTGCTCATACGTGCATGATGCGCTGTCTGAGCTTCCAGCCGCTTTGTCTCATTAAACTGACTGCTATCACAGAGTCAAGGGATATTTCTGGGATATCTGGCGTTATACTTACCGAGTCCTCTTTCCAGCTCCCGAATTGAATGCCTACCCCTTTTGGACTCTGCCTTTGATCTCCCTAGGTCGTCATAGTCGACGTGTTTGATGATATGGATCTCCCTAGGTCGTCATAGTCGACGTGTTTGATGATATGCTTTGTGAGGTTGTTTGTGTTTGGATATTCCTTCTGTAACGAGTTAACGCGTATGATAAATGGTAAGATAGTGAAATTCTGATATCTGGTGTTGAAGACCCAGTGTACAATAGACGGCAGTGATGGGGGTAATCGTCATGAGGGGATCTGCTCCTTGCAGGTACATGAAAAGGCTTTTGCAATCCAGGAGTCAGGATTAACAAGGTGCGCTGAATGGTGTGTTTTGAACATAGGTACAGAGGTACTTGATAACTCTGTGTATGCTTTTGTCGAGGCCCTCTGACATAGGTAGACTCCCACTCTGAGACATAATGGGATGGTGTACACTGAAAATAACTCGGCTGCCCCTGTGAATCTAGTTCCAGCAAGTCATCTGTCCTCTTGGATGTCTATTTACCGAATATATCCTGAGTTTCGCTTCGTCGAATGCGACATTTAGAGAGGCACTACGCTGAGACAATCACGACTATGCCTGGTCAGGTGTCTTTGGCCTGAGCACTTCCTGAGCTCCCACAAAGCTGTCCCGCTAGAACAGGACGACCATTACGGTCGTGGATCATGCCCGAGGGCTGTTTCCACCAGAAGATGCTGCCAGTATGGACAAGTCGAGACCTATCCGGGCAGACTATGCAGACCTGGACTACTCTGCTTTATGCGCTGAGGAACGGAACCACTGGAGGAGATAAGCGGATCACGAGGTTGGAGGCCAGGGGTGATATTGTGTGTCGGGACTCATCTTCACGGTATACTGAAATAGCAACAGCTGCGGTTCATTGGAAATTCAATCTCAAAGGTTGTACAGTAATCTAAACAAACCACGGCGGTTTTGAACCATCATTGTTCACGTTGGAGCCACTATGGGCTCTGGTGGCAGTCTGTGGCACCGCTCAGCATTAATTCTGCAACGTTAATTAAGTTAAATGGCCTATTCGAGAGTAGTGAAAACGTCCAACGGTTTTTATTTGGTAAATATGGACAAATGCTAACACGTCCAATAATTGGTGTTGGCCTTGGGGTGAGTCTTGACAACGGGAGACCCGGGGCTTCCTAGCAAGCACTTCATAGATCTGATTGGACATCAGCTCTTGACATGCCCTATGCCGACGCAGAATTTTCCATATGTTCCATATATAGACTACTCGTACACAATGGTCACAGGCTCCGCGATGTGCCCCTTCAAGGAAGTCGTGCCGTTCATTGCCTGATAAATAGCCTGCGCAAAGGCCTGGGCGCTAAGCTTGGCGCCCTCGGGGCTCGTGTGGGTGTGGTCATTGGGATATAGGGCGTTGACAGCATCGGAGCCGAGCTGCAGGTACATGTTGCTGACTGCCTGGAAGTGGTCGACGAAAGTGACATCGGCGGAGGCAAGGGCATCCGCGGCCACCTTCTGGTAGCCCACGAACCGGCCAGGCGAGCCTCCATAAGAGCCACCCTCCCACTGGTTGTTGGGTGTCTGAGAGCTGAGGATGACAGTGGCCCCTTTACTTAGCATGAGCTTGGCTGCTTGGATGACGTAGAAGACAAAGGTGTAAACGGTCTCGCCCGTTGCATCAGAGATGCACGTTTCAGTACCGGCTCCCGGGCAGTCAGAGCGGCCATTGTCGTTGGATTCGGGGGAGCCGCCGTCGTTGTGTCCAAACTCGATGACAACAATGTCTCCGTCCACAACCAAGTCCGCAACGGCTTGGAATCGACCTTCATTCGTGTAAGACCGGGCTGAGCGGCCGCCAATAGCCTTATTCACGGCGGGCACCGTCAAGAGATCGCCGATGTAGGTACCCCAACCGTCGGTGTCGCCATCGTTGGCACCTTTCGCGGCCATGGTGCTGTCACCACAGAAGTAGACAGTTTGAGCAGTGGCAGCTCCAATGGCGCCGAGCATCAAGGCCGCCGAAGATGGTGTGAATTTCATGATGACGGGATACAAACGCGGGAACACGGGGAATCAGAGAGGTTTGAGGTGATCAGCAAGTAATGTGTAGCTATAGGAATTGGTTGTTGGTCGCAGGCAGAGTGACTTCACTTTGCAAGATCAGCTCCGGGAGATAGTTATATAGATCACCCATAATCCTGCAATTTGATCCTAGTGAAAAGCCCTAATGCCTTATGCAGCATAGGCAGTCCTGATTCTGCGTTTCGAAGAAGATATTAGTTCCGCTCGACCGGCTCGTGTTCTTTTGTTCCGGTCAAGCTCCGCGATCTGATATTGAAACAAGCATTTTTCCACCAGTCAAGGGGCCTGAGCTTTCCAAACGGGGAAAGTCTCCGTATTCTTGAAGAAGTTGGGGTTATACACCTTCCCCGCATTTTGCTCTGAGGAATGCCGATGCACGTTCAGATAGTTTAATTCCGATGTTCGGCCAAGGTTTAGACACTATTCTGGGGTAATAATTGGTGGCATTGTCGGTGGAAGAAGCTGATTTGGACCTGAGGCGGAAAATCTGTTTCTTGGAGTCAACGCCACACAAACAGTACCTTAAGAGGGATACCTCTCTTCCTGACTCTTCCCTCCTCCTGAGAGATAGATGATTTAACACGTTTCCTGTGCTTCAGATGACCCCTGTACTGCTCCCTCCTACTTGGAAGCATCGTTATGAATGAACAGCAGGGTCCACCGCAGCCTTAAAATGACCTTGCATACCATTTGAGGTACGGTGACTGGGCAGATAGGCACATATCTTTTACCATGAGTTGGGCTCTCGTGTAGGTTAAGAAGGTTAAGAAGAAGGGTTGGGAGGGGATGCGAGACCTTGAGGAAAAGAGCTGGTATTATAGTCTACTTATCACTTCACTACATGACATACACTGCCAATATTCCCGGGTCACCTAATTAACTGAGACCTGTAGCATCATTCATAGCCGTGCACATTCACAATAGCAAGCCTGTTGAGGATTGCCCACTGCAATTAACTCAGGGAATGGTTGTATTCCACGAATACGCGGGAGAGAATAAAGCGGGCGAAGGATCATTGGATATAGTCACACGGACGGGAAAAGAATGTCACCAGTGGAAAAGAACCAAACAAAGAAAAATTGAATGGAGGGAAAGGCAGGCCGGGGAAGGAGGGGAATTCCTTACCACTGCTTGGCTGCATATCAGTGTTAGAGAGATTTCACATGGGTTGGTGCCAGGTAATACAGTAGAACGGCTCATTGTGGCATACAGCAGCAACCAATGGAGATGCTGGAAGCAACGTGAAAGGCCAAGAGAAGTCAACGACCGATATAGAGCATCGTTGATTGGAGGTATAGGTCGCGAGCAGTTCACAACTCCCTTCTTGAAGAACTATGGCATGTACTACTGTCTAGATTGGCTTTGGAGTAGTGTCCAACAGCGTATGGCCCCACCTATTGGACTACATGACCTGGTTTAGCCAACATACTACCAGTCTTCCCCTCTTGTTTCACGCAGGAGCGACAGGGAAGACGTCTGCCGGATGACTAGAAGATGTCAACGTGCCGAATAACAAGTGCAGGAAGAGTGCACTAGTACCAGCAGCGATGACAGCACAGATACTGTCCGTGTAAGGTTGGTCAGCTTGCATATGAAGGTAATTACCTGTCAACCCATGGATAAATTCGCGGTTTTGGTATTCACGGCGTCAGATCTAATCATCCAACCGCCGTAGTTGAGTAGGGCAGATGGGTGGATATGATCACGACGTTTAGATCTACAAGCACGTATCGCCGAATCTAAATCATTCTGCAAGAGTTGGTATGACAGGGTAGCAAGACGCCGAGCTAGATACTAAATTCCACGCCCGTTAGATCAGTGGAGAATTCCTGTAGTTTCAGCGCTTGGGAGATGTCTCGTGTTAGTGTATGATGGGCACAAGCTCCAACATAGTCCGGGGCAGCCTTGTGTGTGACATCGAAAAGTCATGGAAGCGCTAAACGGGTCGTAACCGCCAGCCCACTCCTTCCGGCAACAAAGCTAACATAAACGGTGTATCAAGGGTTTAACAGATTGACTAGGGATGCAACGAAGTAAAGGTAAAGCACGATGGAGTCCACTTGAGCGATGACTTCGTCAGGGTTGCGGTTCGAGGGCGAGCCGCCGCTAGCCCCCTAGTGTCGTGGCCCGCGTTAACGTTGAGCGAACCAAAAGGGACAATTACACCCAAGATTGACGATTTGAGGAAGCATAATTAAACTGTCGCCCGGGGTGATAAGGTAGTTCCCATGTGGCGATTCGTGATGAATGTGGGATTTGATGCAGAAAAGGCGCCGGAGGATTCTTGTAGTTTGTGTTTGTTGGCTGCTGCGTATTCAGATGTTGGACTGAGAAGCAGAAAGCGCAATCCCCAGTCTGCCAAGGTATAATGAGAACGACAGATGAAGGTAGAAGACGACTTTCAGGATCAAACATCACCGATCATCGTTCCCCTCTTCTGGTTGCCCAGCTCACTGAAGTTCGTGAAGATCAAGCCCTTTGTTTCGGCCGCAACGGTCGCTGTCTCTGCACCTTTGCTGCGGCACTGCTAGATTCCGGCCAGGAATTGCCACCAATCCTACAATCTGGTAAATCTATGCTCTGATTCGTGAGGTGCTCAGCTGCTCTTGCTCTTGTTGTTGCTTGACTGCAGCCGCGCACTTCGGAGGGAGGGCGATACACTAACCCCTTTGCGGGCTAAAGCGTGACACTGACCCTTACGCTGAAAGATTACCGCCATCGGTATTGTATCGATACCGTTGTGAACGTTATTACCCGTATTGCAGCGCCCGCCTGTCTTGCAACTCAACTTTATAACATAAATCTCACTCCGCGTCCTGACTTTCTTCTCTTTCTTCTACTGAGGACCAGCGAGAGGTCAAGAAAGAGGTTTCCCTTAATATCTTCTCTTTGAGAGCATCTGATCCAACGGCCTAACTCTCTCGCCCTGTGGTCTGACTTATATGGTCTGCTCTATCTATTATTGCATGACTCCTACTATATTCTCTACTTCCACGCACGTGTAAAGGTCAGGCGCGTGGTCTACAGTGTCATCCGTTACTTGATTTGACTCGTCTTTCTTTTCTCATTCATTCACTCGTCTGGATCTCTTGGTATTCTTTTTGAACAGTCGATCTTTTGCGTCCAAGATGCCTTCTATCAAACCAACTCTCCATCCATTGCAAACCCCCCGGACTATGGTCTTTCCATCTGAGCTTCAAGAGGACTCAGGGTCTTCCAGCCTTTCAGCTGGTAATGGAAGAGGGGATGAACCACTCTCGACACCCATCACTCCTCCCGCGGCCTACACAGAGTTTCTCAAGAAGTTTCAACCTATCTTATCCCCCATCACTGGGGAGCCTGACTTTTCCAAGATCCACACCCTGAGGGAAGGCCACTCTACCGCATCAAACTCTCCAACATCCCAGCCTGCCTCACGCCCAACCAGTGCAGTCAGTGGCACGTTCAGCTTCAATGGTGATTCGTCCAGATCAGCTGCGGCTTCGCTGCCACCACCAACCCCGTACACAGCACCTCCAGTCAGAAGAGACCCGAGGAGCCTGCGAGCTTTACGTATCCCGCCCCCTCCCAGGTATTCACCGATTGCGGAGGCTCCCAGAAGCGCAAGCACCCTCTATTCACCGTACTCTGCGTCTCCGTCGGACTGGAGAATGCGCTACTGGGAAGGCCCGCACAGCGCGGTTCCCAGCGGCAGATTCAGCGTGCGGCATGTCATCACTCATACCATCACCTTCAAACGAACACAGCTCGAGGATCCGCCTAAGGGGAAGCGGAGAAAGCGCGAGGACTCTAATGAGCCTTAGCAACTTTAATGCCTGGTATCATGAAAGTTTATTTTGGAAACGGTCAGGTGCACTAGCGCAGGCTTTCGGCGTTCTGGTGTTTAGGAAGATGCTTTTACTTAGGATAGGCCATGGTTAATTTGATTTTCCTTGAATTCTTTCCAATGCGGGGTCCTTCTCTACTATGTTCCTAGAAAATTAACGTAATGCCCTGGTGGCTGTCAATGCTTTTCTCCTTCATCAGAAGGTTTCCCTTACTTTCCTTAATTGCCCTTACAGGAATGTAAATGATATGCTATTGACTAAATTCTATCGTTACATGTTTACAAACTGTGTAGATTGTGTTTTGCCTTGGCCTGCTAAGCAACTATGGATTTCTGTTGAAACTATCCTAATCTCTTTTTGAATTATGTTTGACCAGAGGAAGATACTCATACTAATGTTTACAAGCAGCAGCCATGTTCGCATGACGGTTTACCATAGGGCGAATCCCGCTTTGACCCGATGCCTTGTGCCAGTGAATTGAATTTGAAGGCCCGAGCTCAAGATGGCCTCCCGACACCGGTATATTGGAGTTGGTGTGTCGACCCGCCAGACTGGATCCAATATGATGCCGTATAGTTTTACCAGATGCCCCGCTCGGTCTTTATTCTCGTCTGTGATGCTCACACGTGTTAACCTAACACAGGTAATCAATGGCCTATTCCCACAGGTTTAGCTTTACCGCAGCCAGCCCGACGGCGAGATCCTTGGGCAGGGTCGAGCAAAGAACGCCAACGAGACCCGAGGATCTGGTAACGGCGGCGATTGGGCTTCCCTCCCGGACGAGCATGCGGCTGAGGCTGAGGGGTGTTGAGAAGCCGCTATCAGGAAAAATAGGAAGGGATATCAACGAAACAGACGTGGTGACATGCATTCTAGCGTATTCCTACCCTACCACCCCGGCTCAATGGACGAATTTCTCCGTGTTGTTGCCCAACTCTATGCAAACCATGGCCTCCTCGATCAAGGATATCCGGCAGCGTGGAGAGTTAGTACAACTCAGACCCACCGAGGACTAGCGACACACCAATTCAAGTGTGATGAAAACCGGCTAGCCAGTAAAGAAGGTTGGAGGGGAAGTTGGTTCTATCAGTAGTTTGAAAGTTGTTCTGTGTCGATTGATGGGGTATTGGTGGAATACCGCTGGTGTAATATTACCGGAATGTAATTTACACGATACGGCGCCAGCCCTACCCAGCCGTGGTGGAAGGATGCAGGATGATGCTTTACTCTATCACTCCCCCCCCGTAAACTTTGCTTGCTGCGAAGCTGGAACTAACCGCCGGTTGGCTTAATCTCAGGCAATCTCTGGTGGCTGATTGTGTTTCGCCCCTGCAACTCGGCAGCCTATTCGACCTTTGGGGTCTCTCCACAATCGACGACCGCGAAGCCAAGCGTGATCTTCTCTGGTCCTCTACCCGTCCTGATTGGTAGAGAAGACGCGCTCGACGTTTCATGTTCGCTGCAGAATGCACGGGTAAGGGGGCTACATTCTACGGCGGGTGGCTAAAAGACGGTGGCTTCAGGATCCTGGTCAATGGAAGAAGAACTTCTCAGAGAAGGTGTTTCATCCGATTACACTGTAGACACCTACGCCGCAATCATGCCGCAGGTAATCTGCATGACCACCCATACGTTCACTTTCAACGGTGCCAATCGGAATGGAGTCCCAACTCAGGGGATTACCAATTCGAAAGAAACAAAGACGGAGGGGCTACACGACATTCAATTTTGACTTTTGCCCATCATTCTCACCTCCATCCAGCAATCCGTCAATTCCAACCATTGAGGGAGGGAGAAGGCAAAGGAAATGGTAGAGTACTGGCGCTTCATCAGGTCTCCCAAAAAAAAGGTCAGATCAGAGCCAATCATGGCGACACCCAAAGACATGGATACCTGCAGTTAAGCGCCGGCGCTAGACTGAATCAGGATGGAAATGGAGTCGTTCCCCTCAGACGGTCCGCAGCGCAACGGCTGATGATTGGCAGCGGGGCAGGAGAATGTGTGGGGACGACGGATGACGTGGGAAAAGTGATGAGTGGGAACCGTCGGCGTTACGCTCCTATTTTTGTCTTTTTTTTTTTTTTTTTTTTTTTTTACCTGAGGAGTGTTTTTTTTTTTTTTTTTTTGCCCACGGCTTTCTTTTCTTTCCTTTTCTTTGCTTTTTTGTCTTTTTCGATTTCGATCCCGTTTGCTGGATCCTTTAGGAGTACATCGACCAATAGAATGTATGAGAACATCGCACTTCCTCATTCTTGTCGGTTAACGCCATCCAATGAAAGGCATCATCACACAATTAACCCTGCATTGCCGCCGTGATATCAACCATGGAAACCAGTCAACAGGGATCGTCGCGCGTCGACCGTCCTTTGGAAGGATTCTACCCACTAGAATAAGCAACCAATCCGGCGCTACTGTTTAGCCCGATCGTTGTGATGAATTTCGACCGGGGAGTCACTGCATCCTGGTCAGCCAATACCGAGATGTGAATGCCCCTCTACTGTGATGAAGGTCGAGTAGACAGTGACCGACCAATGTCAAGGATGGAGACAGAGGGGAGGAGGGGAAGGCTATGCGTAGGAAGGAGGGGGAGGGGTAGGCACACGTCCTGGACATGCCTACAGCACTAGGGCATGTATTCCCTGCAGTCTTTCTATTTTCATCACAGACTAAGGAAGTTATTTTGGGCAATTCTTTTTCTGGAGGACCGGGGGTCTTAGTGGTGGGTGTAGACAAGGGTGGATATTTTTGGCAACGCCCCAGATCCAGTCTCTCTATATTTGGATACGGTTTTGGTGGTTGCTATATACAATGAATGAATCCTGTGCGGATGGGCCATGAGGATTAAGATGCGATTGTTGGAATGCGTGTAGCCCGTTCGTATGGAATCATAAGGCCAACGGGGGTGATTGAGTCTTGTGCAAGCTTCAAACCTTGCTCCCAGTCTACCAAAGTCAATACCATCAAAAATGTCCTGGCAGCCCATAGCCAGACCCCTCCTTGACTAGTGCCGGGTAACGATTGCAGAAACCAGGCAATGGTCGGTTCTCCTGCCTGTCCTTTTCCCTTCCCCAAGGCCGAAGTCAGCATGCTAATTCTATGAATAGCTCATGTTGACGCCAAATAGCCCCTTGGTGGAGATCTCCCGGTTCCACCATCTTCATCGAGTGCTTCAACTTGATATCAGTCAGCGCCCGGCGGCTATACCAAGCCAGCACTTGTGATAAGTGGTGCATCAACTCCCACATCCATTGCAGATGAATTCTTTCCCCCTCTTCTCGAGCCCTGATGGGCATACCAATGAGATTGTGCCATTGTTCTTTTCTCATCAGATTCCCAGACTGATATGGCGTGGATGGCCCCGGCTAATGCCAAATTAAGCACTTCCCCTGCAGGACGGGGTTGACTCTTAATCGCATCACATTCTTGGCCCGGGGCTTCGGTTGCATTATCACCACTGATTGCCGCTCACCTCGTCTCTCCGTGTTTGATCATCGTGAATGGAGATTCTCGTCCGTTGTACGATACGGTATCGTACCTGTAGATGAGTGAGTTTTACCGTGACGGATTCGATCGAACGGGGTTTCTGGCAGAATCTTGCAAAAAAGTGGATATTCAGGGATGAGGTTCCACTCTCCTGTTTTCCAGAGGCTCATTTCAAGTCGTGGGAGTTGATGACCTGGGCGGATCCGGGCGGAAGTTGATGTGGTGCGTTCATCGTCTCGTGATCGATCTATGATGCGGACATTGGCTGACATGAGACGAATAGATGGTAACCCTACGTTACATGTTTCTACTTGGAGGTGATTTGTCTTCTGTTGCATGTCTAGAACAGGATTGGCCATGGTGAGTAAGTATACCAAAGATTGTACACCGGGATCCTCAGTATCCTCAGGATACTCGGGAGACTCGGGATATAAAAAGCAGATATGCAGGATGCGCGTAGTAGATCGACGGGTAACAAACAAACAATGATGTCGACCTGCCGCCGTGCCAAGAGACTATAAACCTATAATTAGAACCCACGATCGTCAGCCCCTCAAACCAAGACGAGGTTTTCTCCTCCATTCCTCTCTGGATGGAAGGACGAATAATAGCACCAACAATCAGACCGTTTTCCACTGCAAGGGAAAAAGTACTTGTGGCGCTAAAAACCGACGTTCATCCCGTGATCCACCAGTGTTTCCCGCCCATTGATCGTTTCTCCCAAACCACCACCACCTCCTCCTCCTCTTCCGATGTATCGTCCATCTTCGCAGCCCGGCTGTTAGCCAGTCTGAGCCTCTATCCTGCAATCGAGTTCGTGTTATTCCTGATTCGGAAACTACTTCCCTTCTTTTTGCTTTTTGCTTTTTTTTTTTTTTTTTCTTTCACCTGTCCTCCCTTGTGGTATCTCTCCTCCTCTCCCGCCATGTCTCAAGCGCCGCCTTTCACCCCCGACAGTGAGTTTGCCGCCCTCGAGACGCCCCGCGTATCGACGGGTAGTTTGTCTATCACCGCGTTAGCTCGGTTTGAATTCGAAGCCGGAAAGGCCAATGAGGGAACGAAGATCTTGATGATTGAATGGGAGGATGATGACTTGACCCGATCCTCCGCTGGCGGTGCCTGGCATGTCTCCTGGGAGGGTAAGCAGGCCGTGTTGCCCGCCGACGAACGAGCCAACGACCACACCCGTCGCGTATACTTCCTCCTTCCACCGCATGTGACCATCCCTCCCGTCGTCACCTTATCGTATGAACCCCCGACCACGGAGTCGGCTGCCAACAAGCACTCCCTGCAGCTGAACCCCCTGCCGGCCATCTTCCCGCCGGAATTGGGCGCGGACGGACGGTCCGCCGGCAAGAAGGGCGTCCTGCACACGATCTGGGCGAAGAAACGGTTGCAGTCGCTGGACAAGGAGATACGGGAGGAATGCCTCACCAACGTAGAGGGGATTGCCCTACACATGGCGCTGCAGGAGAAGGAATGGATCGAGACGAATTTCGGAGTCGGATCGCATGCAGAGTCACAGAGGAATTCCATCCAGAGTAATCCGGACCCGCGCTACCCCATGGGGCCGACCACGCCCGTCTCACCCGGCACCGGAGGCAAATTGGGAGAAAAGCTCAAGGGCCTGCGGTTACAGACGGGCCAGCGCGATTTGTCTCCCAAGTCAGATGGTGAGCTCCCTACCCTACCCGTTTCCACACAGGGGGACACTTCTACTAACACAGCCAGCAACGACAGCGGCCTCCCACCATCTACTCTCCCCTATGACCCCCGACGTCGCCGTGTCGTCCTTCACCTCGTTCCATAGCATCCAGCAGCCGACGCCGCAGTCCGATGCGCCGGAACCCGTCCGGACGGTGGCGCATTACCCGCCGGAGTCAATCCAAGCGCAGCAGAACCGCGACGAGAACAACAACGGGTTCGCGTCGATGAGCACGATCGCGCGGACGTCCAGCGCCGACTCGGGCGAGGACCTCTTCGCCAAGGCGCTGAGTCCGCGATCGCCCGATCTCCCGCGCAGTCCGTTTTCCTTTGCGCCGGAGCGGGTGATGTAGTGCAGTTATGATTTCGTTGGCTCCTTTCATTCTCTTATGATTCCCCTACAGCGTGTGACGATCGTGAAACGAGACAGTATGTGTACATAGACAGATCGTAGTAGTACGGAGGATATACTACGATGCGAGCACTTTTACCATGACCCACAAATATCAAAACAGATATCTCTCTCACCCAAGCCCAGCCGCACATAC